>NW_020272988.1:208010-514634 GCF_003268045.1 Sipha flava
ACTACGTTCCTATATTATGATACACACCTCATATTAATGCCATAATATGGTTTTTTAGGCAAAATAAAATTGTTAGGTAGGTATCTAATTAAATAATTGGGATTTTATAGTTCTCAAGGACAAAAATGTATTAAAAAATTTAAATTTTTGAAAAGCCTGGGGGGCCATGGCCCCGGTGCCCTCCCTCCTCTTGGAGCCGTGCCTGGGTGTAGTACACTAGCAGTGCGAACGTTATAATATTGAACCGTTCACCGACCTTAGAGGTTACCACTACTGTTTGCCATTACTATTTTCGTTGGTTTCTAAAATGCACACAAATAGCACCAACTTATTTTTGAAATTTTATTTTTAATTTTTCATTGTAATTTTTAAAATTTGTAGCTGATACGTATGGACGCGGCCACTAGACGTCGCTGCAATCGTTTGTGTTGAATAGCAGAAACGAAAATTTTTATTATAACCGATCCGATTCGTTCTAATCAAATTTAATAATGGGATGGCTTATCTGTACAATTATGAAACTAGAGCTGTCTTACTTAACACATCATGGATATCTTATATACTAATTATACCGTTGTATGCATTCGAATCGAAAATAACTAATATACTAATAACATAGAGATCGTAAAATTGAGTAATATAGGAAAAAAAACACATATACATTACAGATTATATCTCTGTAATTATTCTATTTACATATTGATTGTGACCCTCGTGAATACATGTTACACGATCGACAACAGAAAAAATTAAAATATTTGTCGATACATTTTAACGTCATTAAATCCGATCTGAAGATTAACGTTTCTAAAATAAAAACATTTTTTTTTCTTTTTTTTTTTTTAACTATACCTGCGGTTGGTAAATTATTAATTATTATTAGTGCTTGTTAAATTTAATCATTTATGTGTGTCGTACAATAATTACAGTTCACGTATATCTTTGTAGCCCTAAGTGCAAATATCCTTCGTTAAAATTGCTACTTCCATTTTTCAACAGCATTTAAAAAATAAATACCTAAGTACTGCACGAATCGTTGTTTAGTATCATATGAATACGACAAACATTGACCATTATAAACCCTTGATCTAGATGAATTCAGTCACCTTGGTCTATTAAATTGTTCGATATCCAAACCTAACATAAGCTAAAATTAAGAACTGCTACAACAGTTAAGATTAATTAAAGTAAATACTAAACGGTCGCATAAATTAGGCTCATTTTTTTTACTAAGAAAAAAAAAATGTTGAGAACTAAAATAATTGTGTCGCATTGACTTGAAAACAAATATGATTCTATATTTTAATATTCATGAAGTATGGCTAATATTTGCGATTAATTCTATATAATAAAATAAATATAGAAACTATGGAATCGAACGAGGAGAATGGAACTGAGCGCGTCTCGACAGATTCTAGTCGTACACTCAAGACACGACATTTAAAACAAAACAAATAAAATATATATATATATATATATATATGGCTTATTCGGTTGAAAAAGGATTAATCTCGTATCGGGGGAAAAAAAAAGTTGTAGAACCCTTTGGTATACACTGAAACTGGTAAACAACATTTTTGCTGGTGTACTTATGGTGTGTCTCAACTTTTTTCACTTATGTTTTAAAGATTTAATTGGTGTTTTATGTTCGAGAAAAAAAAACACGTTTAATCAGCTAGACCATCAAAATGTAGTAAGCCATAGATTGGCCAAGGCCACGCGCATAAGTACGTTTATCGTTGTAATTCGTAATAATATGTATCATGGTAATGATGTATTATACTGTATCATTACCGTGTACACACGTGACGGATCGTTTTTTCCATAATACTATCGCGGTGATTCCGATCGACCGAATAAAACACGTAAAGTTTATAATTTACAAGTGGTAAACCTATGGTGGGCGGAGCTCTCGGAACTCGCGAAGTGGTGTGGATGACAAATCACTTCCGACAGATCTGTACGTGTTCATACACGTCGGACGACCAAGAACTATAAAAGCTATGCGCACCCGGGTCGAAGGATCTACCGAGCGAACGATTTTTATCTACAATATAAATTACGTAAATGTCCATAACACGATCGTACGAATTCCAACTTGCGCCTATACTCAGAGGTGGAACTAGGAATTTTTACGCCCGGGGAGAATGTTAAAATTACGCTTTATCATAGACCAATAATCAAATACACTTATCGAGAATTGTTTTTTAATAATTAATGTACAATCATACTTATTGAGTTTTAACCTAATAACATTATTTACAAGGATGTGCGCAGATAACTGTTTCCGGTGTGATGTTTATTTTTTTTTTATCACCCACCCCCTTATAAAACCCCATCTTAAAAAAAAAAATAGATATATAAAACATAAGTAGAAATAAAATTTATAAGAAAAACTGATGTACAATCTGATTATGAATGAACGTCAGTCTCGGAAATTATTATTTTTTTTTAATTTGATAAAATTGATAAAAATAACTTTCGATTTTCCAAAAAAAAAAGAGTTATTAGCACTTTTTACCTAAGTACCTAGTACCTACCTAAAAAAAAGTCTCAAGTGTGACTATATATAGCCCTATAAGCCCACCCGTGCGCACGCCTATGAGTATTTAACAAATTTAAAAATATCAAATTAGTTGTTGTTAATTACAAAAATGACACCCTCTAAAATTGTACGCCCGGGGATGAATACCACTGCCTATACTGACCGGTCAATGACATAAACTGGGGGTCACGCAGAGTCGCGTTTGCGAGTATAGTGGTAGAAGTGGTACGAGTATGGGCGAATGTAGGTTCCCATACATCAGGTAAAAATCACCCTTAGGTTTATCTACGTAAATTCCTACTGGAAAAAAATGTACCGATACGTAAGTTCCTACACGAAAAATTATAACGAATATAAATTTCCTTTCCACTTTATTCACACTTAGAACTAACTACAAACTAACTACTAATCCGATTTTTTAATTGAATTTTGTCCATCTAAAATAATGTATAGTCGTCCTCATATTATACGCATTTTAATACGATGGTATAAAATACATTTCATGTGGCTTATTGCGAAAGCTCAAACTTTCAACGCAACCGTATTGAGTTATTCGTTTTAAGTTGTGTTCTAATATTTTGCTGTTTATTTCGCTTATTTTTTGAGGTCTATTGGTAACTGATGTTCTTATATTAATAAACGTATTTATTCGAAATATTTTTATAGACTTCTATTATTTTGAATACACTTGTATGACGATAAAAATGTTTAGTTTGATTCGGAGCGAAAACAAGTCATTTGTAGTAAGACTTCGACGAGAACTAGCAGCAGCCCTAATACGCAACGATAGTAGTATAATCGTATGCGCCGCGGGAAGAGGCGAGAAGGAGATGAACGAATCAACCGCCGAATACCACTATATCTGTTTCTACGAGTGTAAACCATTCTCCGCGAATTTTCGTCGTTTCGTTTCGGTTTGTTCATCAAAATATTGATGGAATATTTGCTGTATTGAAACACAAGCGTTCGAGTTAACACCATTGCTCCTTCGCATCTGTACCGCGGTAGTGGTCGCCGCGATAACGAGAAAACGGCAAAAATACCGTACAGAAACGCGTACGTTACGCAGAAACCCAAGACCGCGGAGGACCTTCGGGACACAAAAACGAACCGAAGAAAAAACAAATAGTTTTCGGACGGCGGCCGTTGCTAGTCCTGCGCGAAAATCCGTATAATATTGTGCGTGCTTGTGATCGTCAAAACGATGATTACGTGACGGACGGACGCTCGAGCGCAGTAGGTTCTACACGATTATATTTATATTGTCGCATAATCGGCAACGGTCCCGATCGGGTTTTTTTTTTTTCATTTGCGTTCAACCTTGTACTATAATACAATACCGTTGTGACACGGCTGCCGCGCCTTCCAATCGGTCGATTGACGAGCGGAGAAAAAAAAAATCGAGTAACACACGCATGCAACGCGTGTTCGAAATATTACAAGAAGAAAAAAAAATAGACGAAAGAAACTGGAGAGGACATGCATTACGATGGGGATGATTACGGCACGAGAACGACCGCGGCGGCGGCAGCAACGGTTTCGGCGCTCGGTCGGGTCTAAGGTTGTCGTCGAATCTGTTCGTTATCCTAACGTTGTCAGAACGTTGTATTTTTTCCAATAATTCGTACAAAAAATTATTTAGACTAAGGCCACACCGGTGTGCCGTCGAAAAAACGAGTGCGCGTACACTCCGCTGTTTTAATAAGTCATTCGAGAGTGCAACGTACGTGTAACGTGACCAATGGCGTATCCAGGATTCATTTAACGGGGAAATTTTAAAATTTAATAGACTTATGGTAAGTAGAGCCTCAGCCCCCTCCCCCGTATTACATAAATAAATTCCATGTATTTACATAAATGAAAATTATTACATTATGACAGCATAATATGCAACTTGTAGGTTTTACATATTATGTAAAACCTACAAGTTTTATACATCGTTTATTCAAATAATCAAAGTAAGTTTACAATTTGGTACCATAAAATAAGGTCGTTGGGGGGTGTTCTCACACCCATATCGCCCCACCCCTTAAAAACACCCTTGAACGTGACCATTTTATAATGAGTGTAAATATGTTTTTTGATTAGCAAATGTAATTGACGTTAAAAATCATTAAATTATATTTTAAGAAAAAATTCCGGTAGCTCTACCCAACTCGACCCGACGAAGTCGACGTGGTCGCGCGCAGTCCTGAACGTTCGTAAACAACACGCACTTGTCGAACGTGCGGCCCGGAGGAAAGAAAACTCAAAAAATCGTATCCAGAAAATCCAAAACGACTAGGAGTACCGAAGTGCACCGCACTCCGTTATATCGGAGATAGATCGGTAGATCGGTAAATATCAGCACGGCGCCCTCATCGATATCGAACGTTCCTTTGGGGGGAAACCGCTTCGGTTACCCTTAAAATTAAAAAAAAAAAAAATCGTTCTCCTTCCGATCTTAGTTTGCCAACGTCGTGTTCAGCACTTCGCCCTGTTAACATAAACGCACGTGCGCTGGCTGATGCGATTTTAAATAAAACGCAACGTTACAAAAGAATGTAAACTTTCCGTAACACGTGTACGGCTCTCGCGTCGGTCACTGCAAACACGTCATAGAAGGAACCGCGGACCACTCGATCAAGGACTATAATTGTGCGTAGTACAACCAGGCGCGTATCCAGGAACATTTTATGTAAGGGGAGGGGGTTCAGTAAATTTAAACTTACTATTTGTAAAACAAATAGCACATGTTGAAACAGTTGAATCAATCAATTTATTGTGTTTAAACAAATACAAAATATTATTAACAAAATACATAATATATATATACTCGAATTTCCAGGATTAAATTAGTTATCAACTAATTACAATACTTTATGAATTTTCCTTTTTATTTTGGCTAGTTCTCCAACACTTCTTCTGAATTTACTTTAATTGTCCTGTTAATATTTAGCTGTTTCATATTTTTATTATTATTATTATAATTATCATTATTTTTAACGTCCATTCGGGCAAAAAGTATACATAAATGATACTATATGAGTTATTTACTAACTCAGGTTCATGGTGAGGGGGTTCTGACCCCCCCATGGATACGCCACTGAAACAAGCGCACTTTGTATAATACGAAATGTTAACTATGTGGTACGAAATTAAAAAGTGTGTCGTGGTTCCATTCTCTATATTATGGTATTTATTTATTAATTTAATTTACATATTTTTAAAATTCCATCATGTATCATCAGAAAAATCTGAAATACCAACTGTTTTAACTGTGTTACTCATCGCTGTTGACTTTTGAAAGGTGAGTATGACAAAATCCTGAGGTGTGCAGTACAAAGAAGTATATATCTGAGCCTCTGCATTCGACCGTTAACCGAATATATGTTTATTTTTTACGACACGAGTTATGATTTGCTCACAAACCTTTAGTCTTGCCCCTCACAACTATCGTTACTTTTTTTATAATAACACCACCTCTGGTGATCTGGTGCGAAATTTATACGAAAGGGTACTCTTCCTAGAGGCCTTTACCGTACACATCGAACTGTTACCGGCACGTAGTTTGGTCAATACTAAAGAGCTCATTAATATCAGTTTAAATAAAACTGTTATAATAAGTTTTCATGAATTCGTCACGCCCACCGGATTACTTATTTACCGTGCAAGGCCCACTTTTTGTTATACCGATATGGTCAGCACGACCAAGCTGGATTGGCTAATTTCCAGGGTCCGCTAAATCATTTACTAACCACAGGAGATTCAAAAGTAGATTCACTTGAATTCCGAACATCTGTCGATTGATCGTTATAAAAAAAGTTTCTACTGAACTAGCATTTTCTATAGATCTAGACGCGTTATCCTGCAGGACTAGACCAGTCGCGTGTACAAAAGGTGTACATACAAAATATTCTTGTTCACATGTACCTGTCGGACCATCAAAAATGATACACTCTTGACTTACACTTGATGGCTTTTAAAGACACAATTTTCTCGAGTTGTAAATGGCTCGTTTCACATCCGAATAGTACGCATATTACGACCAAATTGTTTAACACGGCCGCATTTAATACATTCATAGAGTTAAAAGTATTGTTGCTCGTGAATGAAATGTTTTATTTTTCGTTTGCGGCAAATTGTTGCAAGGTAAAGCGCCGTGGCCTTTGAGCCGACCCTGGACGGTAGAGGAGCACACATCACGCGCACACGAACAAAACTTTGAGGAGGGGCGTACCAGCCTTTCGTAGCGACCCCGTAGTCGTTCCCGGTCACGTCCGACAAGAAATCAAGCGGTATCTCCCGTCACAGAACACAAAACACGAACAGTGTCGCGCGACAAAACGGTACAAACGTCGAACGGTTCGGACGGGAGAAAATGGGTAGAGCTCGTCGGCAGAAGTTCCCGTTGATGATACGTTTGAAAAAAAAAAAAATGCGAAAAATCGAAAACGTTCGCACCGCTCGGCAAGGCCGAGCGCAGCGGTGTTGGTGTCCGTCCGACTATACGCACTCGGTGCGCCGAGTTTTTATTCGACCGTAGATAATACAGCTATGTAAATACTGTTGCACTTATTACAGATAAGTACCACACTTAAGGTATCTACACGTGAACGATTAATAATCATCAATTATTGTTCAGTTTACAGTTGATATTTGTGCGTGACACGTGTACGGTGCACACAGTTACTTCTAATAAATTTAGTGCTATTTGATTTAAATTTTCCATTATTCCTAGTACATGTGTACAGTATGTTTATAATTGATAAATAAATTAGATATATTTAAAATAATTAATTAAAAAATGGTAAAAATATGTATTAATCTTATGGTGATTTTGAAAATGAAGGAAATAAAACCTAACCTCCGTTTTTACGTTGACATATGGTTTCATTATCCACGGTTTCGTTGTCTGCGCAACTTTTCTGGAACGCAACCTCAGCGGACGTCATGTTCGTCGTCTCCTCGTCGGTACAATGTCGACGGGCTGTTGTTACCGGCTCGTAATAAATATTCTGGGGAGACTTAAATTATTTAACGTAAACTCCACACAACAACGAAAAAAAAAAATTATTTTATTGGACAATTAATTAATACTTGGTACTTGATTTAATATTAGTTCATATTTTCTGACTTAATTTAATTGTACATTTTTTTATAAACCAATTGAATTATGCGATTTTCTTTAACTGCGAATTCACAGATGACGGTGTTCAGCGTTTAATTAACTGTTTTTTTTTTTTTTTTTTTTTTTAAGGGTAGGCGCAGTCTCAAAGTCTCTTCTGACGAGCCGCCCCTGATTGTTACGCACTCGAACGAGTCGCGTAGGAAAACCAAACACTCGTCGACTGCGCAACCGTGAGCCGAACAACGGTGCACAGGACGAGGAATACGTTTTTTTTTAATAAACACGTAGGTAATGATAACGGAAAACGATAAAATATATAAAAACAAAACGAACAAGATTGGTTTCTTTTTTTTTTTTAAATACATTTTTTATTGGAATATTTTTATCAACCTCGAAAAAAAAATATCTTACAACTTATGCATATATACTTCTTTTTTTACACATAATACATACATATACATATACAAGACCATCGGAAACGTGTCGTACAACAAACTTAATAGTCGCGTTATAATATAATATAACTCTTTTAACCCTAAACATTTACAAAGGATTATATTTATTTATAATATTGTTTTTTTTTTTTGTTTTTTTTTTTTTTTACTTATTTACTTTTTTCCACTTTCGTTTTTGTACAGTTCGTAAATTAAAATAGTTCAACAAAAACAAAAAAAAAAAATCTTTGTTAGCCTTAAGTACCGAACCATCACAACGATAAAAAAAAATTCAATAATTTGTTTATACAAGCGGAACAACGAAATTTAATACGAATTGAGCATTAAACGAATTAAAAATTATATAATAATAATTAATAAAATTAACGTCTTTATATTAATAAGTTAAAAAAAAAAAAAATTGTAAACTTAATTAAAGTAAAACGTACATATCCTAATGAATTAAGTTTTAGGTTAGGAATTTGTTAATTACCTTCGTGACTCGTTGACTATACTATTACAAATGGTAACAATCACAAAAGAAATGTAAAACACTGCTCCAGTGATTTTTGCTTCAGTAAGTTTTCCAAAAAACAAAATACGTTGTCTACAATTTACTGAGATCCATACGACTGACCTCTATGTGTCTCTAACGTTCTCAAAAAAAAAAAAAAAAAATAAATATACACAACAATTATGTTTCTAATAATAATAATAATAATAATAATAAATGTAATGAATACTAAAAAAAAATATAATAATAATGATATATCTAACATATTGTATAATAACTGTATTATTTATAATTTTCTCGATAGTGTCGTACTGCCCGAGTTCCGTTTTAAACGTTTTTTTTTTTTTTTAACATACAGTAATTATATCATAATGTGCACATCAGTCTTGGGTACAAAAAATATCTTGACGAGAAGACGAAATACAAATAAAATAATACAAATAAACTTTTCTTATATAAACTCCATTCTATTTACACAGTTCATCACGGCGGGAGGCGATAAAATCGCGCGTATACACTCGGTCCACAATAACTTAACACCGAAAAAAACTTAATCAATGTAATAATGTATATACTATCATATTAGCTCGTGAACAAAAAAAAAAAACCTCATAAAAGGATCATGGTAGGGAGGGGGACACATTGAGATGACGATGAGACACATACACACGTTGACAATGGACAAAAAAACTGCATATAAAACACATTTCATAAAGTAATGTTGATAATAATAATAATAATAATAATAATAATAATAATAATAATAATAATAATAATAATAATAGTTATAATAATAATAATAATAATAATAAAAAATAAAAATAATATTGATATAATAAACAACATGAATCCGCGAATCCGCTGCGTGTCGTTTATCACAGTCGGACCGCGGCGATACCGCGGTGGCCGGCGTTACCGTGCGGTTACCACGTATACGGCCGCGGTGGCCGGCTGTTACTGTGGATTCACCACGTGTACGGCCGCGGCGGCGAACACGATACCGGCGCCGTGCACTACTGAACCTTGTCCTTCATGCTGTGCAACAGGTGTTCGGACATGAGCGACGGCTGGTGCGAGTAGTTCCGTATGTTGTGCAGCGAGATCAGTTGGTTGGGGAAACTGTTGGGCACGGGGCCGACGCCGGATGGCTTCATGTCCATCGGGCCGGTCATCGGGGACAGCTGGTGGCCGTGCGCGCCCAGCTGCTTGGCCCCGGGGAACGGCAAATGATTGTAGGGCAGGTACATGGGCGGCGGGTTGTGCTGCTGGTGGTGCTGCTGATGGTGGTGGTGCGACGGTGGCGGCGGGTGCGAGGGCAGCCCGAACGATTGGATAGGCGTGAACGCGGACGTGCTGGTCTTGGGCGCGGACGCGGAGTCCGTCAGGTACTCGGGCGGCGCGGGCGGTAGATGACCACCACCGCCGCCGTGCCTGGACGGTTGGTCGTCGACGGCTGCGGCCGCAGCGGCCGAGCCACCGGTGCTGGACGGTCCGCCGGCACTACCTCCGCCGCCGCCGCCGCCGCCGCCGCTGCCGGCGTTCAAGTCACCGCGCGACTGCATGGAATCGGAGCCGCCGTTGGCCGCGCCGCCTTGCATGCAATCCTGTTGCTGCTGCTGCTGGTTCATGGCCTCTGCAAGGTTATTGGCCGTGTCCGGCGACAGCTTGGCCCAGTACGCACCGTTCTCCAGAGCCACCCGCGGTATGCCAATGATCGGCGGCCTCTTGTCCATGCGCTCCGCGTGCTTCTGCATGTGCTTGGACAGGTACGTTTCCTGCGTGTACGACTTGCCGCAGTACTGGCATATGTGCGTCTTCAGGTGCTTGGACTCCTTGTGCTTGGGTATGTGCTCGAGCAGCGATTGCTCGTCCTGGAAACACTTGTAGCACGAGTTGCACTTGAACGGCTTGTCCGTCTGGTGGCACCGCGAGTGCGACTGTAGGTTGCTGAGCTGCGAGAACGCCTTAATGCAGCCCGGATGCCGGCACTTGTACGGCTTGTCGCCCGTGTGAGTGCGTATGTGCTGCTGCAGGTGGCTGAGCTGCGTGAACCTCCGCTGGCAGATGTCGCACCGGTACGGTTTGATGCCCAGGTGGATGCGCGTGTGCTGGCTCAGGTACGAGCTGTTGGCGAACGTCTTGTTGCACTGGTGGCATTTGTACGGTTTCACGTCTTTGACATGCAGCTGCGAGTGCAATTGCAACTCCGACTTGGACGCGAAAATCTGCGGACAGAGAAGAAGAAAACAACGTTAGTGGGGTGTGGTACACCGAAACGGTGTGACGGACGGCCGGATGACGATCGCTATCGCGTTGCGTTTTACCCGTCGTTTCGGGTACGTCAAGTAGAACGCACGCGCGGGGAAGCTGGCACGTTAGGCCGGGCGCAAATTGAGACGCAGGTAATGCAACGCAGTGTAGGACCCAAGTCCGTTACCCGCAAGAGCGAATATTAACGGCAATTATTACAACGCAGTTTCATATAGTAGAACATTTGACATCGACGTGATGGCTAAAGAATTAATAGATTTAAGTTCGGGATCCAATTCTGATGAGGGGGATTGGTTGAACTTAATTTATATTCTTTAATTGAACGAAAAAAGTCGCGGAATAGTGATTTTATGGAAAAAATAAAGAGCTACAGAGAATCTTCTTTGACAACAGAATTGTCTGAAAACCCATTTACGAACTACTTCCGCTTAAATAGATATCGATTTCGTGAAGTTCTCAGTACTTTAAACGATATTATTCTTTTTCTGAAGGGTGTAATGCTCAAAAACCTGTTGATCCTGAAGAAAAAACGGAAATCAAATCAGAATAAAGTTGAAAAACTAAGAAAAAGTTGAAAAAAGTTGAAAAACTGCGTCACACATTCGTAGTAAACCGTGTCGTATACACTGAGCGACGTAGGTTGACTCCGGAGCAGTACTGCGCTGCCCTACCTGGCAACTTAGTTCACGCTCGTTCGTTTAAACCAGTAGATCACAAAAACCTGCGCTGCGGTGCCTGCGTTTCGATTTGCGCCCGGCCTTGCGTTCGCATGGCGCTGGTTGTACCGGTTACACCTCGAACGCGCGCGCCAGGTCGACCACCGCACCAGCACCGGCGGCTGTGGGCGTTTTCGTACGGACACAACGTTTGTGCGTACAGGTTCGGGTTCCCACCCCCGAAACGCAACGGACCAGACACAATACGTAACGAGTTACGCCGGGCAAGTATCCAAAAAGAGGAATAAAAAAAAAAAAATTAAAAAAAAATTGAACGAAAAAAAAACCACCATTGCCGTGCGCGTTGTTGTACACTCCGGTGTGTATATTTAAACGTGTCGAATAGAATTTTCACAGCTAAGGTCAAGGCGTCCGAATATAGACGGCGCAGCGCACGGGCGACGAAGAATTTTTTTTCGGTTAGAGGTCGTTGTTTGGACGGGATCCAAACGCGCGTAAAAGGAACTGGGCTCACGTTCACCGAACGTCGCACGGGGACGATAAACGCTAACCCGTTAACCCGTTGCTCGTGTGTATAAATCATCGTAAACGATGTCCCGTGTCGATCCCACAATGAATCCCTCTGACACGGGGGGTTGTGATACACGAGTGTGTTTAGTCGCGCACACGGACAGCGCGTAGTACCAACAGCGATCGGCAATAAATAATCGTAGCCTGTGTGTTTGCACGACGTGCGAGTCAATAAACACCTGACGACGGTAACAACGACAACCGTACGGTACACTTATTATATACTTTTACGTAAACGTTGTCCGCTGGTAGTAATGTTATTGTGAACGGGCGTACGTACGCTTCCGGTTTTGGTCTGGACAACGCCGGTCTGGCGTCTTGATAAAAATTATTGGTAAATAACAATTTACATAATTCAATTGTTCTATCTGTATTTAAGGAGTTGGTTGTACGCACGGAAAACACCACAAGTAGTACGCACGTATGGGTAACCGTCTCGTTCGTAATAACGTTATTATCAGACTACATTATTGTATCACACGATGACTGATAGGTTACTGCTACCGGAATCGTGGTAATGTGCACGCGTGTACCGACCGTTTTAACGCAGTATAAACAATACGATAACAGTGCAAGTATATTATATAATACCATGTACACATGCACCGACAACGATAACAGGTCGAATCGCGTGACCCAGTGGCGCGCAACAAACACACGGCATAATCGCATCGGTACGAGCCCAAGGCCGACGCACTCGACGGCGGTAAGGGAAATGAAGAGAAAACGCGCGCGTTATCAGTGTTGGGCGACGACGGTGAAATGCGTTATCGTAAAAGCTGGCCGTAAAAGCGACCTTGGCGGGAGCGTAAAATCCAAGGTCGTCCGTGCAGCAGGAGAGTACGCGGGTGGTGTGTGGGCGCGTGTGAAACGGTGAAAAATCTTTGGAAACTGTTCGTGCCGGAGAACACGGAAAAAAATCAGTCTCAAGAAAGAAACGCATCGTCGACCGTGTCTAAACATGGCGGCGAGCGGTGTAAAACGCGCGCGCTCACACGAGCGGACGACCGTGCCGCCGATGATTATCTCCACCGCCACCATGCCGACCGTCGGATTTATTCGCTTGTCTGTCCGTTTTTTTTTTCGTTTTTGTTTTGGGGTCCGAGAGAGAAGCGCACAACACCGTCGGGTCGAGTGCGGACCGGTTTCGGCGTAACACACGCGCGCACGCCAGACACATATACGTATACATAATAATAATAATAATAATAATATTGTATAACTATACGGAAGAGGGTCTCCTGGTCGGCCGATAATTGTGCATGTGTGCATGTGTGTGTGTGTGTGTGTGTGTGTGTGTGTGTGTGTGTACACATTTTTTAAAACGTGCGCCCGACCGCGTTAGGGTTAAAAGAGAGACGACCGGTGTACGCAACTAAAAAACCGGGTTTCCAGCTGCTGCTGCAGTTGCTGTTACTGCCATCACGGTCGAGGTGGACGCGATAAACATCGCACGGACCAAGAGCAGTACATATAACGCATATACGTATTATGTTAATGTGCGCAGTAAAAAAAAAAAAATGGTTTATTTTCTCGAAAACCGCGCGCGCCCACCGATAGTCGACAGACTTTTTATTACAACGCGGACCGGCGAAGACCGCACACCGTATACTATTACACTTTGATGGCTGTGTACGGTAATCATCGTCGTCACGTAGAAAATAAATACAGGGGGGGGGGGGGGGGGGGGGGGGGAGACCACCGCCGGTCGGTGGCGCAATTGTTCCGCTTCGCTTCCGCGCGCGGTTCGTCTCTCATTAAGTCCACGTGTACTTTTTTTAATTTATTTTTTTTTTTTTTACAGCGCGCGCGCGCCCGCCCGTTAATTTGCAAGTAATTAACACCACGGTCGAAAACAAAACGAACGCGTAAAATATAATTTACGTATAAAACGGTTATAACAATAATAATACTCTATAATAACGCATAAAGCGCGCACTGCCGCATCGGCGACCTTCGGGGTAAAGGACGCGGCGATCATCGTTCAGATCAAAACCAGAAAGGATTCTGAAAATATTATAATCCACGCGAAGCGACCACATTACCTAACCGATCGATAGTAATTTTCACGAGTGTAATATTATAATTATCTCTACTCCCACGTTGCAGTCGATCGCTGTTGTTAATATTAATTTGTATCGAAGCGGCGTACTCGGCGCACGAATTATAAACGGTAAAACTAATGAGATAGTTACGATTATTATGATTATTATTCGCACTATGACGTACATAACGTATATCAGTAGATGTGGTAGGCAGTAGCCACCACATGCCCAGCATGCCATCGACCGAATTTCCGAAGACGTTCGAGAAACCGGTGCAACTAATGAAATATATTTCGTGAGCGTAGGTATAGCATACGTAAATATATTATGTTTTATAGGTATACTCGGGAGATACGTTTGCTTGTGGTAATATACCGGTTTTGATTTATTTTTTCGACACAAGAAAGAATTAAAAAACGAAATCGTAAAAAAATTATGTCGTCGTAATTCTGTAACGTGCAGTGTTCACTTTTTTTCGAATACACGTGTAGAGATGGTAGCAGAAAATCAATGAGCAACGAAATCAACGTCGGGAGACTTTCTACATTGAAACGATTCGAATATGTCACCTCCATTAACATCTCACACCCATAGAAATATATTCTTATGCATAATATTATTATATTACGTATGGATATGCAAGGATAACAATAATATTTCGAGCGAACATCGAAAAGGAAAACTGTTTGTTTATTCTTTTCTACGAGCCAACGAAAATATTCGTTCTTCGCGAATGTCATGGATCGGTGCACTGCGCGATGATAAAGATAACTTTAGGACTTCCGAGATGCTAAAAACAATTATTAATTCTTAACATACAGACAGCACTGATCCGCATATGCATGCGCGTAAAGCGAAACTGCCGTTCATATTGTTGGAACACGTATATGGTATTGATAATATGAATACTATGTGCTGCAGTGCGCGCGTTTGTAGTCACATGTACCGAAGTTCTGTATTATTATTGGAAACACGCATGTATTGTATGTACATATATCATACACCTAAGAAAACGAGTGAACCGCGTGCGAGTTTCGAACTAATATTTTAAAACGTTGAAATATAAAAATGATCGTCTACAACGGAATGGACAATAGACATTAAAATAACGCTTCCCAGCCGTATTCTCGATCGAAACACGTTGATCGCCGTCGACGCGAAGTGTCGCAAGCACTGCGTATACATATAAAGGAACGCATCGTCGTGTTACTATTACGTAGTCAGCAGATGTCACACACGAGCGCGCGCGCCGAGGGAATAAACAAGCACGTAGGCGAATTTTTAAGAAAAAAAAAAACACCTGGAAGGCCAGCGAAACGAGTCCGAAGAATGGGATATAGGAAAACGAGTGAATGGATTTAAGAAATCCGTGTTATACCGGGTCCATTTACCCTACGTCAAGAAAATAAAAAATAAACAGAATTTTTCTAAACACGAACGATCCAAACAAGGCTTACGTTAGATTTTGCAAAGTTTTGACAAACGAATAATATTTGTTGACCATAAATGAAAGTTAATATTCAATCCCCCGCCGCTGTGTGTTTTTTGGTAGAATAAATAGCAATTATTTCAGAACGAATATATCATGTTAAACGTTCAATCCGCGGTTCAATACTTCCAACACGGATTATGATGTGTAATTGAAAAGTATAACATGCAATTTTACACGGGAACAAACGTTCACGAGATTTCACGACGCACACCCGGTTTGCTCGGTCCCTTGCGACAGCTGCGAATCCGACGGGTTTTTAATAAAAAAATACCGAAAACCAGACACGGCACGACAATCGAATAATGATTAATCTATTTTGCCGTGGAACGACTATATTATACCGCACGTATGCGGAACGATTCATTAGTTGACTGCAGTCAGTGGGTAGTCTTCGTCGTCGGTTTGTCAAAGTCTCGCGAGCGCGTCGTAGTCGTAGCAGTAACACGCGCCGTACTCGTCGAATCGTCACCGTCGTCCCGCGCACAATATGTATTATACAGAGAGGTTAACGCGATCGGTGTCCGTATTGCGTTTTCATTACCCGGCGCTGATGTCATGTCCAAGGTCGCGAGCATCGTACACGGAACGCGTATCACAAGCAACACACGCAGAGCGCAGTGTATTATGTTATATTTTATTACGATATAAAATAATATAATAGTAGAATATACGTGCGTTGTTCGAACGCGTTTTGCCACGCCGTGGAAAAAAATAATAATATATTATACTGACGCGCGCGCGAGCGTATTACAACAATAATAATAATAATTGTTATTAACATTGTCAAAACGGCAACACACCCATATTTTCGTTTATTATGGTTTGTACGCGCGAACGCGAAACCGCCGCGGATAAGACGTCGACTTAGATCATCGTTGTTAACATACACGGCCGTGTGGTAATATCGCAACATAATATCGCCAGGTCACCGGTAAAATACAGTTGTTGTTGAGGATCCTGCGCACGTCCTGTACAGGCATATTATGATAATTATTATTGTACACGGCGATACATAATCCAAATATACGGAGCCGGTGCAGTGAACAATGTGATTAGTAGTACGATTGAACGTGGATATTCCCGATACATGTCGATTTCGTGTTCGAAGAACACTCGTCGGATCGCTCAAAGAGCCGAATATACACACATACATTAATCCTTCCGGGGGACGGGAATATCGAACGAACCCGAATGAGATTATTGTTTACGCGAAAATATCCTGTTTGCAACGGTTGTATAATGCGGACGGGCCGGAATTTTGTGCAACATAAATATTATAGAATTTTCACTTTTTACAATTCACCGTCCTCCACGATATTATTATGATTATATATACGTATCGTACGAACGAAACACGGTCGACGTATGTTATAAATACTGTTCGAAACCCGGCACACGCAACGACGGCCAAGGCGAGAAGCCAACTCGAAACAAAACGGACTAATATAAGCAGATCGTGTGCGGCGGTACAATCATACGGGTCGGTGGTACGTCGTGCCGATCGTCCTGTATGCACGTTGAAAAAAACTAAACGCAATAAGAGGAGGACGAAGGAGATGTCGACGGCGAGGAAGGGGACGGCGACGAAACGAATTCCGACGTTCGGGCGGCGGCTGGTACACGCCACCGCCATCGGTCGTATAACACAGCCGGCGCGAGTCGTTCGTCGCTGCCGCGGGCCACGCGCACACGCATACATGTGGTGTGTCGGTAAGCTACTCGTTTGTGACCGTGTACTGTGCTGTTTGAAATCGCGGGCGCGGTGTCCGGCCGACCGGTGCTGAAGCGGTGGAACGGAGCGCAACATTTGAAACACGTCGTTTGAATTATCGAACGACGGAAAAACAAAGGGATCACAAAAATATTAAACGCTCAACAACGTCCACAACAAATCGTACAACCGTCGTGCGGCGATATATGTTCATCGTGACGATGAAAACGATAGCGAAAAAATAAAAACAACCCCTTCGGGGTGTTGAACGGCGAACGGCGTGAATAGCACGATTTGATTTGAATAGAAACGCATCACTATTTCCGAGACCTTATGCATTATAATGTGAAACAATAAAAAGATTTGATGTTGTCCGCGGCAACCGAGAAAACCGAATATATTTTTTTAGACGTGTGATGGTGGTGGTGGTGGTAGTGGATATGACGGGTGACCGACGATGACGTGTATAATATTGGATTATAAATAATACATTTACATATTATTCGTCGGAAAAATCGGAATGCCGGTGAGCGCGCACGCTGACCATTCTTTTATAATTAAATAATAAAAAACGGCAGACAGATAATTCCACCAATTTAGCGGTCACGTGTGTGCACGCGCGCGGGTGTAGGCAGCAGGTAGGTACGAAAAAAAAGGGGTTCTACGCGTGAGCGTGCGCAGCGCGTGTATAGGTGTGTATATGCGTGGTAGAGGATGGAAAGGCTTCGGGTTTTTATATTTTTAATTCAATTAAATTCGACCCGTTCTCGTTTTGAGGGGTTAAAAAAAAAGCGAAAAAAATCAACGATTCGTAAATAATGCACGACGACAATCGCACACACACGCACACACACACACCGGTTTGTCCGGCTACGCTGAAAAATAATTTTTTCGTCCCCATATTACCACCACCGATTATGTAACACAAAACCATGATCTATAGCGTATATTTCGGTCACCTACCTATCGTTAAAATTTAAAAACAAAAAAACAAAACCGAACCGATGAGCCGGAGAAAAAAGTATCATCGAAAAAAAACATATACATGTTATAATATTGACCGCAATATCCGACTATTATTACACGTTAAGCTGTATGTACTGTAGTTTTATTGTGTATTACGATGTGTAGAAGTATATCGATAGTATGTACTCATTGTATTCATTGTAAAATATCGAATAATATGTATATCGATGGATATCACGAAGGTATTTAATATTTTAAACAACTGCTGAACACGAGTGCAATGGGTTATTTATCTTATTAAAATCGAAAATCATTTCTCTCTCGCCCGCATGTCACTAGCCGGCTGACGTCATCGTCGTCGGTTAATTGAAACAAATCCTGAACGGTAAAAATGTTCCATGATAGGTAAAAGGCGTTCAAAGGTGTTTATGAAAACTCTCCGAAAGATCAACACCAATGTCCGTCGCGGATTCCGTTTGTTGGGCGGAACTCTTTTCGCCCAAAAATGACCTTCCTCTTTTTGCCCACGTCTTCTTTTCGACCAAAAATGAAAAAACAGTTTCCTCTTTTCGCCCAAAAATAATTGTATTATATTCGCCCATAATTTCACGTTTTACATTTTGGAAACCACTTTCTCAAAATTAATAATTCTTAAAAAATCTTAAATCACGTTTTTGATTGTTATTAATATAGTCAGTCGAGAAAAGTGTATAAAGGTGCCGACTCTTCTATCGAAATATATAGTTTAAAACACTTTAATAAACGTTATAATTACTTAAAAGTCATAATTAATATGAATATTTGTATTATTTTACAACAACAAAACAAACTATTTATTTAAGTAGTAACCTGATCAAATTACTTATTAGTTATTTTACATCGATAACACTATTTTAAATACTTATTTTTAACACTTATTAAATTATTATTAATAATTATATATCTTTTCTATTTTTTTTATTTGATTATTATATGATTTTTTTTAAAAAATATTAATTTTGAGACAGTGGTTTCCAAAATGTAAAACGTGAAACCATGGGCGAAAAGAATACAATTATTTTTGGTCGAAAAGAGGACGTGGGCAAAAAAAGGAAGGTCATTTTTGGGCGAAAGGAGTACCGCCCCGTTCGTTTGCCGTCTTACAAATAAGACGCATTTTTTCACACACACAAAAATAATGTAACACACGAGAAACGCACGTTAGTAACAACCTCAATAATGATGATCAGGACTCTGAAGTTGTAGCACTAAAAATGTTACTTTTTAGCTCTTAAATACGCACTTAAAAACTCTTAAATATGTGTTATAAATAGCACGAAAAATCAAAAAATATGCATTTAACTTGAAAAAATTATAAATTTATTAGGAAAAAATTAAATATGATTTTACAAATTTTTGGACTTGTAGACGTCTGGTCTGGCTGAATTGTAAACCATTAACAAAAAAGTTAAATTATTCATTTTTTTTTTTATTAAAAAATAGTACAATCTGTATACTTTATACAATAATTAAATTTTTTTGAACAACATATTACAACGCATGAATATCGTGCAAGAAGAAGGAGTCGATTAACACCACTTAAAAAAAAAATAAATAAAATTTGTGCTAAAATGAGTTAGAGAAGGTCTCTAGCCCAGTTTCTTTTAAATCGACGTAATGGGTTAATAGGGTTAGAAGGATTATGGAGATTAGATATTAGGGAGTTAGGATGGTTTTGTGTCACTGTGGAATTTTTTAAAATAGCAAGAAGCAAGTTCAGGAAGTGTTAAAATTTTTAGATCTTTATGGAGAGTGTGATTACTAATATACTATGGAGCTCCTGTTATCATTCATAGGTTAATTGATTGGAAGGATTGTAAGATAGAAATATTTGATTTTTTTCGCGGATCCCCAAAGTTGAATACCATAAGACATGGCTGGGCGTATAATTTGTTTATATATTAGTAGTTTTATATTAAGTGGCATATTAGAACGGAGAAGATGTCTCAGGGAATGAAGACGTTGGTTTAATGATTTTCGTTTGTTTTAAAAATGGTAGGCCCAATTTAGTTTTTTGTCTAGATAGATACCTAAATATTTAGTGTTATCATTTTGAGTTAAATTACTTAAATATATTTATAAAAGTATATTTTTAATGAAATTATTTTATATATTTGGAAATTACCCTGGATTTTTAATGTTTGATAATTTAATGCAATGATACACAATAAGGGAATAACAATGACGTCAATAACTATTAATACATCTCAATTGTCGATGAAAACATATAATAATACTTGATGAGGTCCATTTATTTTTGATAATTCAAATACTTTTAAAAATATAACCAAGTAAACACCATTTTTATCATCAAAATATGATTATTTCCTGTATTATGTGAAACTGTACCCAAAAATAGCATTAACTCTAAATGAGCAAAATAGCAGTAAGGCCCGTAAAATACGCAAAAAATAGCAAAATTAAATTTTGTGTTTGATATTCGAGTAGTGTGAAACATATTTGTGTCTTACTTTGGATGTTCTAGGATGAACCGAGAAAATTATGCATTCGCTAGAATTTCCGAGCCCTGATGATGGAATAAGTAAATTTAAACCGTAGTCGGTAAAAGTTTAGACGGCGTTCAGATTGTATACTACATACCCTAAAATAAAATCGAACGGCTGCATTATCGGTTGCGTTAAATGTTATCGATGAGATCGGTTTCCTTTTTATATTCCAAAATTTGTGGCGTTACAGAGTGTTAATAAATAATAAACGAAATGCACTAAAAGTAACGATATGAGAAAACAATTTCAACGCGCACATAATCTGTGTACAGTGATTCATTAAAATTAACCGATAAAACTGGGCAACACACGTGTGTCTGCAGCGCATTAATAATGAAATTTAACGTACAAATACCTAAACGGCGTGTATAGGTGTATAAGGTGTTATGATACGCGCTATCATTTACGGACCGAACGCTAATGACATGCAAGAGCATTACATTATATATTATAAACATTTTTTTCCCAACGATAATTATAGTATGTGTTATCGTGCAAACGTAAGTGTATAATTTGTTGAGATTTTTAATAGACTAATTTCACACAGTTTCATACGTACATACATTTATGTGTATATATTATTTTTACAGCACTGCAGTAACCGATTATAAAAATCATGTCGTACCTACTTGAAAAAATATTATCAATGTTGTAGAGAAAAAAAAATAATATACATACTCGCACATAAACGGTAGGCAAATAATAATTATCATCTGAAAACTATTTTCGGTTTCGAGTGTAGCAGTAGACTTTGGCCGTTCAATAACAACGCGGCGGCTAGCACACTATAACATATCTATAAGATAATGGTAGATTTTTCGTAACCGTTCGTGATCCGAAATAAATACATATATTTCATGTATAAAATAAAACCGGTCTAATCGTGTTTATCGCCATATAATACACGCGTTGGGAAGTAATTACTAATTACGTCTGATGGCTATTAGCGTATACGTACGTATGCACCGCTGAAACGTTTCAATGCACCCAAACAAAACTCGTTTGAATATAATACAATATATTGTTGTAATGCGCGCAATCGTATGGTTTATTTTTTCTTCCCCTCCCGGTGATTCTTAAGACGGCGGTGGTGAAGGTGGCGGTGGCGGATATGATCGGTATTGTAACGATGATAAAAAAAAAACAATATAAATACGCTCTGAAAACGTTATCGGATGACTTTTCAAACCAGAGTTACAAAACGACGCCGCGTGTAGTAAGTAAGTACTAATAAACAATCGAAACTTACCTCTGGGTTTCCGTGGTCCACACTCGACCATCCGAGACCGTCTCTACCTTTGTTCACGCCCCGCTTCCTACCGCGACCCTGTAACAACAATTTGTGTGTCATGAGCGCGGAACATACATAATTAATATATGTATAATATATATATATATATATATATATATATATATATATATATATATATACGTATTTACATTATTAAAAGAGATTAATTCGCGCGCGAAGAAACAAAAATAATAGTTTTTCACGACGGATGGACGGATGGAGGGGTTCAGATAAAATATAGTTTTCCGATAAACGGGCATTTCCGGTACAGACATACTGTGTTTCTGAACCGATGTTGTAAAAAAAAAACCTATTCATTTTCGAACACATTCCGCACGTAAATGGATTTCTACACAGAGTATTATATGTATAATTATTGTTGTACATAACACGCATTAGCAAAACAAATTGTGTACGGTTTTTCTTTCCGTCCGTACTTATATATAATTCATAAGCATCGTCTGACGATTGAATTTTATTACCGATAACTGTTGTTTTTTCTTCACCATCACACCGCAACACCACCACAACCGTCGTCGTCGGTAGAAATCGACAGAAACACTTGTTTTCGTTTTATACGATCGAAAAAAAAAAATCCTGAGAAAGAACCAAAATACGAGTCACCCCTTTTTTGTAAACGAAAAAAATAATTGTTGACCTACACCGGCGCGTGCATTATTTAACGATCGAATTTGCGCGCGCCTATGAAGTGAACATAATTTATTATTTTATTTTCTTAAACGGTTGAACACAGTTGAACGTTTAATAATAATAATATTCTTTACGTACAATGAATATTATGACGACGACGACGACGACGATGCGACGGTTTAAGAACATTAATTCTCCGTCTATTTATACGGTTTTTTTTTTTTTGGCCCACGGACGCTAATGTTTTGGCATCGGCAATCGTGCAGGCGGCCATACATAGCGACAGTATTATTCCCGAAAATAAAATTATATACGTGTAAAAGACGACTATTTTTTTAACGACTCTTCCACCGTTCTTATTACGCGTTCGATTAAGTCAACCAATTTGTCGATATAAATGTACAAATATAGGAGGTGTACGTATATTGTTGTGCGTTCGCAGTGTGTATTCCCTTCGCGTTCATTACTCTTATAATGTATATCGAGCGGGGACCCTTTTCGGATTATTGCACAATCGGCCGCAGCGGCGGCGGTGGTGGTTGCGTGCAACATACACGCACACACGTACAATGCGACATGTAAAAAGAGAACTAAAGGGGGTAGGGGCGTACACACATACGCGCTTATAAATACATACATATATATATATACTAACCTAACCCTATATATATGTATATACAATCGAGTTTTTTTGTGTTTCATTAACCCGACGCCGTCACCGCCACCCTCTTACTCTTACGAGCAAGCCAAAGTCCGAGCGCGCGCGCGCGCCACCAAAAAAAAAAGGGTGGAAAAACAGTCCGCGGAGAGTTACCGGCCGTCACCCTTTTTTCGTCCGTTAGAAAAATCGCCCCCGGAGAGCAGGACGACGGAAAGGTGTTTGGTCACTCACGGCGTTTACATGTAATACATATTGTACGTGTACGTAACAGGCGAAGGGGACCGCCATGACGAGTACTATGCAGTGCATTATATGTTTTGCATACGATTGGTAATCATTTATGTACGTATACGATTCGCCAAAATTTCTAAACGCGTCTTTGTCTCGAATGCGAGAACACTTTTATTATTATGGATGTTATCCAGTGGCGCATTTTCAAATTTTAAATTCCAACACGATAGATACGTGTATGTGATGTTAAAAAAACCATTATTAATAGAAAACGAGGCACGAGTATTGTCTTTAGTACATGTAAGCTATCATCTAAATAGTTACGTAAATCGGCATTAGTATCTTTTGCTCTCGTTTTCGTTGTTTTTGCTCCGTGTAATCCAGGACCCTTGGATAAATACGTCACTACGATGGTCCGCACATGACAAAACGCGTATACGCAAAAGTTGGACGAGATAGTGAATTCTGCATCGACAGGACTGAGATATAATTAATTATTATCAGTGTTCGAATTGGAAAAAAAATTGAGGACGGACGCTGGTTTTAGTTACAAAACACCATTCCATAGCTGATAAATTGTAAAGTAACCCGTTGTGGACTTCGTCCCCCGCGCCCCCTACACATATAATATGGCACTATAAAGGTAGTATTATTATATAATATTTATTTGCTTATTACTATAACATTATTTTATAACGAAATAATATTAATTACAAAAATAAATATTATTCTTTAATTAAATTCCACAATGACTTGTATGCATTTTCTTCAGTAATTTTTATCCTTTTAAGACAATTTTTTTCATCTCCTATTCGTTTACCTTTCTTAACCCACGATTCAATCCATTTTGTTGTGATAATTTCGTCAATTGGTGGAAAATTAAACAAAAAGTTCTCAAAAGGTGGTCAAAAGTAGAAAGTAGAAATAACTATATGACCATACAACCGAAATCACTTCAAAATTATATAGTTATTTAGCCATGATTATTATCTTAGTCTGTGATTGTCGTTAACGATAACCGTTTTCAGAGAAAAAATAACCATTACTTTGCAGTTTGCTATAGAAAATAGAAATAAACAAAAACAAAATCCAAATACACCGTTCAAAAGTAAACATCCCCAGGGGGACTCGTTTTTAGCGTTCCTCGTTTAATTAAATGAAGGGGGACGCTGAAATCTATAGAAAAATGAAAGCGGACTCCGTCCATCCGCGTCCCTCCCCAATTCGAGCACTGATTATTATCAATCATAGTTTATACGCGTGTAAGTTTCGATTGTCTCGCGATGGAAAAAATACCTATATAAGTTGCGCGTGCGTATAGAAAATACGACAAATGCAAATACTTATTCGAATCTTTATCGTACATAAGTTTATTCTATTTCGAATAATGTCCGAGTATACGTAATATTAAAATAACCTATCAAACCGAGAGACGATTGTGATTATTTTTCGCATCGATACGTATACGAAGGAGCGTTGTGTACTTTTGGGTGGGTAACCATCACACGGGTTACATTGGTAACGAAATATCATGAAAAACGTTTACAAGTTTGGTCGGCGGTAAACGTAATAATTTTTACAACATAATGTGTGCACATAGAGACACAGCGGCGTCGAGGGGGGCCCTACAGCAGCAGTATAGCGGGAGAACAAATATTTATGACGAGCAAACAATATTAAAAACGCGCGCGCGGACGACAGCGACACTTGTCAGGTGCGCCGTCCACACGTGTTACAGTACAGCAGTAGACACTAATAGATGAAGTGGTATCAGTAGTAAGTAGTAGTTTTAGTAATATTAGTAGTAAAAACAGCGGTAAAGCATTATTATTGGAGGTATATATTACAAGCAATACGCTTGATTCATAAAAATAACTTTTTTAGTGTTAAAAACTAAATTTAGAAAAAAAAATGTTCTAAACACATTCTTAGCACCCACAATGCTTAAACGAAATACATGCAATACGGATTAAGATCTCTAGACATTTTCATTACAAATACAATATTGAATTGTACAAATAATTTTTGTTTTAAATACAAATGAAATAAATCGAATTTACGCAATTACAATAATTTTTAGAAGAAAAATGTTTCACTATATATTCGTTTTAAATTTACATCGAAATGGTCACCATTATTTATTGTGACTACTGTATTTGTTCTCTTATATTTAAGACAATGTTTTCTTGCTCTACGACACGAGATTCCTATCTGCGTGCATAGCTCCAATACATCAGCGATTTGGATATTTTTTACACCAGTACTCGGATTTCCAGGGCAATTGATCGTGTCAGAAGTACGTACGAGTGCCGCGGTAACGGCGGGCTAAAGCCGTAAAAACCGTGTGTATGTCCAAAGGGAAGGGACCACGTCAAAGGACGATGCGTACGCGCACATTTACTATGGATATGTCCTGGAGGCGACGACGTACGATTCGACGGAAGGAAGCCGGCATACTGCGCGCGGGGGATACGCGGGATTAACGGCCACCGTTAACTGGGCTGCGACCGTCGTGTGTCACATATGTCGTCTGCTGCGGAACTAATTTCCGAAAATTCGGCACCATGTTTCCCGTTCCAGGATTGCTAGGAGACGTACGCGACAGAGGGGACGGCGGGGGGCGCAATAAATCCCGAGTGTTCCGCCGACATCCGCAGCGGCGACGGGTTCTCACGCGCGACTTTTAGCCGCGCGCGATACGCCCACGCGACGAAACCGGTTCCACGCGCCGAGTCCTACCGTGAAACGCGCGCGACACCGTAACGGGACGCGCAACAAAACGTCGCGAGTGCGCGTCGTGAACGCGAACAGCCGACGCGTTATTGCGTTCGAACGTTGCCGTTCCGCGTGCGACCGTTATTGTAATTACGTTTCATCGCGTCTCGTCACACGTGCACGACTCCGCCGAACACACGCCGGGAGCAAACCCGAGTCGAACCGATTTTATCGAACGTGCGGTTTTACCGCGAAATGGGATCGAATAAAACGTGTAATATTCGACAAAGAACACGGGTTGGCAGTATAGTGCGGCCGTAGAAAAAAAAAAAAATGCGCTGCGTCGAAATCCCGTCGACGAACACGCCGTTGTACCCCTGTGGCAGGGAACGGTTACGAAGTGACGCGCGATCGGCAGATACCGTTCGATCGGTGTACGTGTGTGAAAGAACACGTATCTCTAATAACTTTTAGGTGGGCGACCAGCGTAATTTGCATAAAATACGTACGCGCAGCACACATTGCCCGGGCCTGTGCGTGCAACAGTTTTAACATGTTTCGAAACATTTATGCGCGGCCACGAGTCCGCGTGCACTGTCATTGTTAGCCCATATGGTCGTATGTATACGATATTACGTATTTTATTTATTTTTTTTTTTTTCGGTGCGTGAGAGGAGTGTGTTTTTTTTTTTTACGGGCGTATATTACCGACACGTATAATTATCGTTTTCCCTCTGCTTGTACGCGCGACACGCACACGCGCGTTCAGACCATCATTTTTTTTGTCTTCGTCGAATTTATTACCGCGCACCGGCAGCGCGGAGACGGCGGCAGCAGCGGCGCCAAACGATTAAATAATAAAGTACACACCAATAACAATAACGATAACGGTAGCGGTGACGATGATAATGATAACAAGTATTTCTAAACTTTTTCCCGAGACGCGCGATGAGTTGCATTCGGTGCGGACGGTCGTCAGCAGGACGCGTGATGGAACTCCACGAGGAAAACTTTAGTAAGAACACTCCGGCGGTGGAGGAGAAAAGGATTGAGAGCCGGGAACGCGCACAATACGGTTATGTGTACCGCGAGCCGCACGTGGTCGTCACTAGTGAGGCCACGGCAACACCCCGTTTCCTGAAACCTATTAAATTTTAAATCGGCTAACGAGACGATGACGAAAAAAACCGACTGCGAGATGAAATGTTTATCTTGCCTCCCACTCGCGCGGTCTCCTATTACGCGCAATCGTACGCGACTCGTCGCCACACGGCTACGGGGACTACGCGGTGTAACTACTTTTATTACGGTTCGAGAGCAGTAATCGGCGTCGTAACCACCACCGGACGAAGGGGGCACGGTAAATAGATTTTATATATTTATGGCGACGGTAACAACAATGGTTAATGAAAATAATAGTGTTGCCGCGGAAACGCACGCGTCTCTGTGTAAATAATAATAATAAATACGACGCGACCGGTGCGAAACCAGCGCCGGCTGGCCCTAGGACGCGAAAAATATAAATTAATGGTTCCGCCGAATAAGGGCCTATGTTTGATTTCTCAACTTTTCAGGAGCGCCGAAAAACAATGTTTAACTTAATGTTATTAACTACAATGTCTTTTGGAGTGGCATGGGCCCTTCTTCAACTGTAAAATTTGAAAATAAAAACCTGTTGTACATGTAGGTATATCATGTTTGTTTATTGAATAAGAAAAGAAATAATTGCAGATATTGTATGATATACATATTTTGTGTTATATTTTTTATTGCATTATATGACATAGGCCCTTTTACTACTGAAAATTCTGTCATTTCTGTATATATGGGCGATTCCCGAGGCTTCTAGTGGCTTCTTTTAGTACTAAAAACCATAGAAACGCATTCTACAAATGATATAGGACATTGTCCCATAGAAAAAAATTGTAGAAAAAATCCGACATAGGCCCTTATTCGGCAGAACCATTCAAATAACGTTCCGATGAACATGGAACACGTTGCGGTGCACGGTGAATACGGTTTACAAGTAGCAGAGACACCGTGCGCGTACATGTGCGACGGCAACGGACCGTGTGGATTAGGCGGTGGAGTTTCGTACGAATTTTATCTGTTTCGGCGCGCGCGCGCTGCCGATAACGCCGGTACTCGGAACTCAGTAAATGCATCGGTGGAACGTTACGCGCGGCCGAATGCACGCACAGCGCGTTATTATTATTATCAGCCGTGTACAGGATGATTTCAGGTTCTCGCAGTCGACATACGAAAATCCTACCAAAACAGTTATCAACACCTACGTTTTTAGGGATTTTACGAACCACTGCGCGCGTACGCCACTAATTATTCATTGTTCTCGTCAAGAACGTACACCAGCTCCGGGGACTCGCAACGACTCCGCGTGTACTCCGAATAAAACGACACATTTTCGTGTGCCCCGTTTTTGTATTTCCGACGACGCGATCCGACTTAGACGCCAGCACACACACACACACACACACACACGTTTCAAGGCTAATGAACTCTTCATTAGTGCGACCGAGTGTGCGTGTGCGCGCACGCGCGTGCATATACGCGCGTACGCACCGTCGACTGCGACGTGCACCACTCTCGAGGGCGACGACGATAAACAATAAAACGGATTTCGACGGGGGAAAAAAAAAAATAATAAAAGCGACTCGCAGATAATAAATATTGTCACGGTATATTTTTGTGTTATCTCGAGTGCGCGCACGGAGATTAGATGGAAAATGTCCGTTTTAGGGCGTCGCACGCCGAACGATATGCTGGCCGTCCGGTGCTGCCCGCCGCAAATATTCTACAATAACGTTTAACGTTGCAACAACAATAGTTAAAGTATTATTATTTTCATACGCGTAAACCGACGACGACGGTGATAACGAGTGCACGATAACGTTATTATTATCTGCGGCGGACACCCCGCTGCACGCCGACCGCGCGACTTGGCAACGCTGCCGCCGCCACCGCGATTTTTACTTACTTACGCTCTAACACTTGCACACACACACACACACACACACACACACACACACACACACACACACACATACACACACCCGTACACGCACACACTCAAGTGAAAATGCACATACACTAAAGTGCTTACACACACACACTCTCGTACACTCGTACACGACCGGCACATTTATCCTGCGGGTGCTTTATTTTTTACCGCATATCAAACACGTTTCATAAAACGTCTGTATTGATTTTTTTTGTATTTTTTTTTTCACGCGCGCCAGTGACGGTGACGGTCGGCGAATATAATAACGTATTACGCGACGGCTGCAGGAGTACAGACACACACGAGAAGGACGAGCACGACGATGTTGAGTAAGCGCATCGAATATGTTGTGTTGAGTTATTGGAAGATTCGAACATGTGGTTCGTCATGTTTCCCCTGTTAAACGCGGCGAAAACGGTTTCGGCGTGCAGCGATAGTAATAGGTGACTTGTATTGGATTACGTTTTAGCCTATGTAATGACATTTGGCGCTCGCGCGATCGTCATAGACGAGTAAAATGTAGGTCGGTTTTACAAAAAAAAAAAAAAAATTTTTCGCTGTAATCGCACAAAATATATGTTTCGATCTACGTGTACACCTCTAACTACGGAGATGGATTAATTTAATACGCCTTCGAAACGTGGACGCATCATAAATCATATATATAGGTATATATCACTTTGCTAGAATTTTTGGACCGGGAAACGTGTATAGATCATTGTATACGGATCTATAACAAAACGACTTATAAGAGCTATGCGTATAATAGAAACCCAAAGGCAGGTCAACAGTAGCGAGATATTATAGATGTTTGTGGTGGGTATACAGTTCGTGCAATTGTTGACACCCGTTTCCGGAGAATCGAACTACCTGCACCGGTAGTGATTCGTCTTAAAAAAATGTAAAGAAAAATAAGAAGAATAATGCTCTTACACACGCAGGCACAGCGTGCATCTTTCTGTATAGGTATTACTATTTTCTATAGAAATACGAATCACTTCTAGCACTGTTGGTGCATAGAGTAGTGTATGCACATGTATATAACGATAATACGCTGTACGGTTTTTGTGTACAACGATGACTATCATGATGTGTAAACGTATTGGTTTTCGTTGACCGGCGGACAATGTAAGGGGGGAAAACTCGGACGATTCGACCGACGAAATTAAAAAAAAAAAAGAGCAAGTATAATTGATTATCCGACACGTTCTGGTCGCATTAGTAAACCGTGATCTTAGGATTATTCGAGTGCGCGCACGGAGTCGGTTTTTTCCCTTGTTCTTGTATATTACATATAGATAACTGAACGGGCTATTCAACGCGGCCGACGAAAGTAAATAGAAAGCGGCGGCCAACGGACTGAAGGGCCGTGGCGATAATAATCGTTTAGCTGGAATAAATAACGCGTACATACAGTAAGTGGAAACGTAAATCATTGTCGTCTTCGCGCGGTACGGACGAGAAAATCCAAGACAAAAACGTTCGGTTGTCGTGAATCGTTACGGGCAGTGCAATCGGCTATAATTCGGTTGGTACGCAGGCAGGCAGACGAGACGATCGCCAGGATCAGCGGTTACAGTGGTCGGTCGCGCGCAAGTCCTTAAAGCTTTTCGAATGAAATTGTCTTTTACCTTGTACATGGTCTGTTCGTCGGCGGCGGCCGCTGCCGCGGCGGCTTGAGGTCCGTTCTGCACGCTGGCCGGCGAAAAAGCGTAACAGTTTTTGTTCAGCTCGTGCAAGTTCGGATAATCGGTCCCTAAGCAGTTCTCCATGGCGAAATCGTACTTCATGCCGACGGCGTACGGGTACACCACACTACTGCGCTATGCTATACGATTGGACGACGCGCAGCGGCCGCGGTCGTGTTCGCATAAAATTCGAAATGTCCGCGCACGAGGGTAGCGGTGTAACGGATACGATCAACAACGTACGTGGTAGTAGTGCGATTCCCTCGATTGTTCGGCGAAAAGCGAGCGGCGAAGACGCATGTGTACGCGCGCACGGCAGTAGTGGACAACGACGGGGAAAAAAAAAACCGAATTTTTTATCGAATCACTCCAACGGCAGGGCGGTAGGTGTATACACACAGTGATATTGTACAACGTGTGTGTGTATTAGGTACTAAAACGGAAATTTACGGGACGGACTCGAGCATACACACACACACACACACACACACGGATACACGCAAACACACGGGTTGGTTAAGCACGCGACGACGAACTTGCGCGAACAATACTCTAAAAAAATCTTAAGTAAACGACGACGACGGTAAAAAAAAAAAAAATTAAAACATTTGCACTAAAAATATTTTGTAAACATGTATGTAACACACTGATGACGACACGAAAACAGTGCGGTGTGTGGAGCGCGAACGCAGACACCGGTCCGTACGTGAGCGGTTCGTTTCGACGAGTGTGCGGTTTAGGCGGCCGCCGACGACGAGAACTCTCCGTCACCCCTCTCCCGGCCGTACTACCACCACCGCCGCCGCGCGTTGCCGACGCCGCCGACCCGTCACACCCCGCCGCGCCTCGCCCGAAGACCACGGCAGCGGGTCCCCTCCGCGGCCCGCCACTGCACGGGTAAAAAAGAGAGGAGAAAAAAAAAAAAAGAGAGAAAAAAACCGGCGGCGGCGGTGATGATGGTAGGGTGTCACAATGAGCGAGCCGGACCCCCCGCCGCCACTGCCCTCCGCCCGAAAGGGCCGCCGCCGTAGTAGTTTGGGATCCATTAAAAAAATCCGATAGGTGGGGGTACACACGAGTGCTGCGACGGCGGCGGCGGAGGCAGAGGGGCCGGCCGGTGGGCTTTTTTTCGTCCGCGCGCGTTGTTAAAAAATAGAACTGCCGGCCGGCCGATCGTACGTGTGCGCGTGCGCGCGCTTGTATGTGTGTGTGCGTGTGCACCAAGTGTACGAATACGTGTGTGTGCGCGCGCGAGTGTGCACTGGCAACTACGGCCATCGTCGACGGCAGCAGCAGCAGCAGCAGCAGCAGCTGAAACGATCGGTAAAAGAAGGAAAAAATATAAAAAGTGTACGAAACGCGCGAGTGTGTGTGCACGTGTAATATACGTACGTACGCGTGTGTGTGTGTATGTTTATTTGCCAACGTATTCATTCATAACTTCTTTTTTTTTTCCTATCCCCAATCGTATACACGTATCTACATGTAATAATAATATTATTGTGTACGCGCTCAATGTCTTTTTTTCGTTTTTTTTTTCATTATTTCTTTACTCCGTTTCCTTTATTGTAATTAACGGAACAGGTTGTGCGCCAACGCTCGCGCCAGCTCTCTCGCGCGCGCGCGCGATCATCCTACAGGACGCGCGACCCGAAGGCGACGGTTTTTTTTTTTTTTTTATTATTTTTTCACTTTTGTTTTTTTTTCTTATATCATTATTATTGCTTATATTTACTGTTTACCGCCCGAACCTGTGTGACCAACGATGACGTGAAAATCAACACGCACACTTGTAATCTATTCGCTAAACATTATTAATACGTTACCCGTTACCATCCGGTCGTATATTTAGTGGATAACTTTATGTGTATATACATTACATTTATATATTCAATAACGATTAATCCGATAAGCTGTGTACATACCATCATAGTATACGAGTGCTTGAATCATTACGGGATTATTACGAGTATAATATGATCGATTTTCTTTTAAATCATTACGTCTAGTGCACGTTATTATTGTTTATCGTACCGATAATATTATTAAAAAATAAAAGCGATTCGTGCATATTAAGTTCGAACACAAACCAACAACGTGTGTATAATGCGAGACGTATTCGATCGTTTTGCGTAAAGTTGTTTTTTTTTAATTTTCAGTTTAAATTGTTTAAGGTTTCGTTTGTTGGACAACACATACTTTAGCAAAACAAATAATCGACGTATCAGCAGAAATATAATGAACAATTAATGGTAATTTGGAACATTACACGTATAACAATTTAATATGTGGTACGTTTATCGATAATAACGGAGTTAACGATGGAAAAATGTTGTTTTATAATTAATTCAATTAAAACGTATTTAGCCGATTTGATTTTTTTCAATTAGGTAATTATTATAACGATATAGTTTATTAAAAACTTAGTTATTCATCGTGTATTTGTATTCGTAAAATGTTAATAGAGAGGTTCAATCCAATTGAAAATTACAATTCTTATAATCTTAAACTAGCAATTATAAACGTATATCATAAAATAATTATGTTGAGTTAGATTTGTTAATTATTTCCGTGATGTAATCATAAAATAATAGTGTCTTAAAACCTATACGTATAGAATGTCTAATAATATACATAATCTCTGATCAGATATTATTTTGAGTGTATAATTTGGAGAACGTTTTTATTCGGTTTACATATTAAACATAAACTAATGGTGTAATTGGTGTTAACGTTAACAGAACTTATTCTGCGTACCTATGTACAACGCAAATTATAAACGTTTACCGAAAAGACAAATCTATCACGTAGATAAATGCGCATTCGATTAATTAAATAATATTTAAAGATGCTGACCACCATAGTCACATATTAATGTAAACACATAACCGTCTATATTTATATCCTTTGTTTATAAACAAATGCGTTTTGATTGCAGGACCGAGGAATTCAATAATTAGGTTTAAACCCAATAACTTTTAATTTAAAATAAATCCATTATAAACAGACTTTTTCCATACGATTGGTTACAAATTTAAATACGTACATATACAATATTATTAATGCGTTAGGTTGATGCTATATAACGACATACCTATATAAACTATAGTGAAATTCGTCGATTCTATACGTATATTCTTCACGTCCCCAACAACCTTGTACCACAAAATATAATACACTCACAACGATTATCCGAGTGTTCAATAATTTGAGTCATTTTTTTTGTATATTTGTCTAGAAAACTCGTGTCCAATAAGAAAGCTTTAAGAGTTGCCCTGAAATCTAAAACACCAGAACTAAGCTATGAATATGTATCTCGATTATTGGCCTTGATACGTCCAAGGATATTTCCGCTTTGGAATTCCATAAAATAAATAATATAATGTATAATAAACTTCGTAATGGTAACGAAACGAAAAGAATTACTTTGAAAAATTATTTTTCTATAGATCGCGTATTGGCCCATGGTCTTTATTCTTTTATATAAAATAAATATACATTATGTGTACCGTGTACTGTGTGTGCGTGTAAAAATTACATATTAATTATTATATATTATAATGATTTTGATTCATTTAGAATATCGAATAACTTGGTCGAAAAAAAAAACGTTTAACTCAAAATTATACAATGTTATTGATTTAAAGCATTAAACAAAATTATCAAAACCATATCATATGACGAGTTAAAGAATGAATTGCCCTAGAAAAAAAATTGTAAACGAATTACGACAAGTAAAAGTAAACACACTTTGTTGATCGTTAAATAAAAATTCGAGGGTCGTTACTGCGTGTAGTCAGCTATTATTTTTTCTTATCCTTTATAGACGAAAATATGGGGTTCGATTGTTTTACGACATAAGCTGGTGATAACAACAAAAAAAAAAAAAACGACAAATAATCGTTTTATAAAAGAAAAAAACAGTTTCATCTTATTCAGACCCGACGAAGAAAATGCAACACATGTACGGCACAGGTCGGACGCGATCTGAAAAGTTATATAATTATGCAATCAAGTAGTTGTAACGAATAACAGTCGTTATCGTAACATTATATCGTCTGATCGGACTTCTCTATGGTTATAATAATAATAATAATAATAATAATAATAATAATAATAATAATAATTGCCCGCATGCCTGCCCGATCACCCCTCTGTTGAAAATCGTTTTTTTTTCCGTGGCCGCAGTGGGGAGTAAAAGAATCTAATGATTTGCATACACTCGCGTAATATAAAAACGTTCGTCAAACAGTAGTGCCAAATTAAATCCGAAACGTGTGCTCGAATATTAAAAAATAATATAAATATATTAGGCATGTGACTGCGACTATATTTACACATACGCGAAAATCACGTTTGTTACGTTACAAAACATCATAAGTGATTTTACGTGTTTTATTGCATTATTACATCACACATGTAAATCAAACGAACTTAATTTCCAAATAATTTCTTTAGCGGCAGATGCATTATAAGTACATTGTATAAAAAATAAGTACATTATGTATTAAGCCACACATACGTGTAAGTACGTTTAAAGTTGTTATTTAGTAAATCGAATTTTAAATTCAACTCTGTATCGTTTGTAAAACGACGCGGTTTTTTTCATATTAGTATTTATTGTCTCTGAAACGAAGCATAAGATTTTTTTTAAAGAATGATATAAAATGTAAATGTTTTCTTTGAGTATATAAATAAATAAAACGCTAAATATATATATACATAGGTAAATAGTCGCAAACGTAATTCGACACGAAAACAAATAAACGGAAGGAAAGTTTGGTCGAAAAAAATGTCCGTAAGGACTTGTACTCGGTCAACACAAGATATATAATTAACAAACTTAAAAAAAAAAAGAATATTAATGACAAAGTCAACTCACAACAGAATACTTGCCGAAAATCTCTCAAATTGTATTTAAACGATCATTATGTTTTCGAAAAAATAAAATTTAAATGAATTTTTATGTTTTTTTACGCTGAAAGAGGAAAAATATGCACTTGGTATACTATCATCCACGTTGCACATTCCGAGAATAATGCTTGTGTATAACGCCACCGATGTCCTGATAACTTTATTTAACAGTCTATTTTTGAAAACGTTATTCCTTAACTTTGATATGAATTAGAGAATAATAAAGACATTGTTTCCTGGTAGTTCAGTTTACACTATATTGTAGATGTGAATTCAAAGAATACCAACGGAAGTTAATTTATTCTTAATTAAGTTCAGAGGAAAACTATACTTGTTCAATATAAACGAATTTTGTAAGTGTTGAGACAGTATATATGAATACTATAACGGAGATAATTTTCTCGAGATTTTATGAAGAATAGGATTTTAATTCGACACATTTATCCATTCTGTGTTGATAATTTATATACACTCGTAAAACAGACGAATTAATATTAAAATCGTTACCCATTATCATTGATGTACATGGTTATATAAATCCGAATAATAGATTAAATAGCTACTCGTGAAACGATAAACCTCATAAAAAAAAAATTGAGTTTTAAATTTGTCGAACTAAAACGCCGTAAAATAAATGGTTCTAGGCCAAAATAGCGAAACAATTAACCGCGAATATAAAAATCGCGAACTAATTATAGCGAAAATAAAAATAGCGGAATTCTAAAATAAACTATCATGCATTATAGTGAAACTGTTATTTTTTTTATAATTTCTATTTTGAATACTATACATTTTAATATAGTATTTGGATAAGTTCAAAACTTATAAAACTGTAAAACTATAACCTATTTTGTTTATAATTAGTATTTTTAATAATATTATAAATATTTTTTTAGCAGGAAGCCACCTTACTATATGGAAATGTATTGATGTAATAAAGAAAATTCGAAATTTAAAGGGATTATAACGAGAACAGTATAATGCTGGAGAACAACCGGAGATAAAAAAAAGTACAAGGACTGTGCTAAGACTTCATTCGTTAATTGCAAATTATAATACTAATGATAATATAAGAACTTTGTAAACGCTATAGCATATCATTTTTCACTAAATGCTTAATTGTTCTTTCAAAATTATTATCACTAAACGCTCAATCGTATATTTTCGCTTTTTTTTTTTAAATTCGCTGTCTTTATTTTCGCCATTATTAATTCACAGTTATTGTTTCGCTATTCTTGTCGGATACCAAAATGAATACCTTTACATTGCATGATACGTAATTCAAGTGTGTAGCCGTGAATAGTTACGATGAATAAATACATTTTACTTTGTAGTGCAAGCCGTATACATGACAAATATTTCCGTGATGTATACAACCAAGCATGATTTCGTATATATAAATGTAAATTATTGACATTAATTTAAAAATAATAGTATACGCTGCTGATATAAACGCATAAACACACTTTTTAGGTACACATAAGAAAGAAAATCGTAATAATTTTTCATTAATGTTTGCGTACACGCATGAAAAAAAAAAAAAGAGAAGACCAATAATGTAATATTACCAATACAATATTTGTATAGGTCGTAAATCGCGTTGCACGATGCGATTCGCGCACACATTTATATTATACACGCGCGCGCGATCGTTCGATAATAATTACGTTAATATGGAATATATCACCGCTCACCAGTGCACATATACGATTGCATAGGATGAGAAAAAAAAGGCAATTTTTTTTTTTTTTAACGATAGGTACAGCTTAAATATGATGTGTATATTGCGCGGTGGGCGTCAAATCGCGCGTGTCCGCAAAGTGGGGTGTAAGTCGCGTGTCTGTTATAAAAAATGAAAAAAAAAATAAATAAATAAAAAAGTCGAGTAAACGATTTAATAGTTTGTTCCTCCGTAAAAATAAAAAAACACAGAAAGAAAAAATACATATTTTTTTTTATCAACATTAAAAAAAAAATGTTTTCCAAAGTACCTATTCTCTTGCACCGTTCGAGGGGTAATTTAATGAATGACACATTTTTTTTTTTTTAGTCGTTGCTCGTGTTGTTGTCGCGAGTACGACCAGAGTTGTTTTTATTTCTTTTTTTTTTGTTTTCACTTTATTTTCGTTCGTTGTTGTCTTATTTGCCCCTCCTACCGCGGCACGTTAGTAAAAAAAAAAAATCATATCGTAAACCATTGAGCATAATTTGCGCGCGCGCGCGCGCGCCGGTAAGGGAAATATTATTTCTCGATTGATTTACACGCGCGCACAGGTAGACTTACACAATGTACCGGATTCAATGGCCAAAAGGGTCGTGTGATTAAATCGATTTGTATAATTTCTAATGTTTGTTTATACAATTATACGTACTACACTCGTATAGATTATTGTTATCGTAGTGATTTTTTTCCCTTTCAACATTATGTGGCACCGACTCCCGACCGATATTATTTATGCGATACCTTTTTTTTTCAACAATACAATTATATTTTACCGTTTAAAAATTATAACACGTGAAACACTTTCAATACAACGAAAATCGTATATTATGTGTTATGGTAGAACTATGGATCGATTATGTTCAAGCCAAATTACCGAAAAAAAATATTAATTCAATAAAAATAAACAACAATTACCGTAATATGTAAATATATGGATACATTCACTTGAATTGTATAAATAATTTCAGATTATTCTATACGTATATTATAATTGATTGATATCAAGAATAGAGCTCAGTGTCACAGTCGTTTTTTTTTTTTTTTAAAAAAAATTTGATAGAATTTTCTTACGATGTTTTCACGATAGAAAAAATGTACAAATATTATATTTCTATTAAACCGACGAGTGTGTCCAACAAATTAACAATGACTGTCATGAAAACCTCGGGGGCCAGCATGTGTTTGTATACGTTGACCATCGGAGAATGGCTCCACCGAACATAATGGTCAGGTATTTCTCTACAATAATGTAATATATGTATACGAAGGGTAGGTATAGTTCATTATTTCGGTGTATTGTGTTATTAGGTACGTTTATTTTTTTATTTTTTATTTTTTTTTAACACCTCGGCGGTAGTATTCGGGTGCGTCGATGGAAACGCGGCGGCCGGAACGTGTTTCACACATTTATATTTACACGTAGTTTTTTTTTGTCAGTATATATTTTGGCGTAAAAAAGAACGAGCCGCATGCGTTTTTACAGACGAATTTTTAGCCCTCAGCTACGAAGGGTGGAAACCAGATGGTCGATCGCGAGGCAAAGAAACGAAGGCACCCTCTTGAAGATGAGAGTTATTGCACGGAGATGGTAAAAAAGAAGTTGCGGGGGATGAAAAAAGAAATATGTATATATATATAAAAGCCATTCATTTGCATTCCCCCATTTCTTTTTTTCTTTTTTTTCTTCTTGCTAAAAATAAGACTTCGCGAAGGGTCCTGTATACAGGCATTGGAAAACAAATGGCTACCGCGTGAAAATTAATGTTCATAAAAAAAAAAATAAATAAAGAACACTCCCGAGTAAATTAGACCTTAGAAAATCGTATTCGAATTGGATGCATTTGATGAAACGATATACATTACGTGAAAAATTTTATTTTTTATGCACGCGTGGAAATTGTCGTCGACTGTGTACAGAAATGATAATGAAATCAAATCGTTGCGGTCAGAAAATTCATGTGAATACAAATCCCAATACTCACCTTAGATTTCCTCTGACAGAAATTTAAAGGCCAAGTTTTCTAATTAAATAAACATGATTAGAAAACACTACATTTTTATACTTATATCTTCAAACGTACATTAATATTATTTCTATTAAAAAAGGACGTATGTTATTTTACTTTTTAGTTTTATTCGAACGTAAGAAACCTGTTGATTCAATTGAATTTTGTATGAAAAAATCGCAATGTGATGCAAAACGTACCCACGTAACGTAATAAAACAGATTACAATTTATTACAACATTGTAACGGAAACGTTTAATACAAAAATAAAAACGTTATTTATTTATATAAAAAAAAAGGCTTGCCCTTCAATTCTATAGAAGATATTCAGAAAAAAAACATGGACCAAACAACTATATTATCCCTTAAAGCAATAGTATACTTTCTATACGATATACAATGCACTGTTAACGATAAATAAAATAAAATATTCAAAATAAATTCATAACATATGGCAGATAAAAAAAAAAAAATCATGGTCCACGCGTTTCAGTAAGCAGAGCCGTTATCTGACAGCTAGAAATAAAAACCGTTAAGAGTCAACCCGGAAACGAAGATTTGTCTTGGGGGATTTTTATGCTTTTTGGGGTAAAGAAAAAAAAACGGTTTTCGTCCCCAAAAAATGTGTGACGACGACGACGACGACGACGACGGTCTGTATTTTTTCTCGTACGCAATAGGGTGTCGTCTTTTTATAGAAATTATTACGTCCGTTGTTTGCGCCACATCCAATACCTGTTGCGACGAATGGAGAAAAAACATTCGTGCACTCACTGTACACAATGCAAATCGGGTGTGTGCAGAAATTTGAATACACGCAATATGCGGGAAAAAATCAACGGAAACGTGTCCGGTCTGGGGTGACGTATTCGGGGTGGGATGGACGAATAAAAATTGGGGAAAAAACACGTTCCCATGGGATACGCGATGTGTGCGAAACCGGTTACAGTATGCACAGGAAAAAAATCCATTATAATGGATATTGTTCAATTCATTGTGTAAAAAGAAGGGAAAAAACAGTTTTTGGGGTATTTTTTTCAGAAAGAGGAGAAAAAACGGTTTTTTTTTTTAATAGTTAAAATTTTATAAAATCGACGCGTGTTGCAATTCAGTAGCCCCTTGCAGCAATAGATTATATACATTTTTTTTTTTCGTTGTGTTTCGTTTTGACTCGTGCTCGAGGCTCGTGCCTTTTTTTTTACGAACGTTTATGTACAGGGGTTAAAAATACCCGTTGGGTGAGTTAATTTTGTTTTACTTCAAGATTTCTTTGAAATTGACTCTAGCTTAGAATTGAATGAAAAAATAGTAATTTAATTGTAAAAAAAAATATTCCTTTTGTTTTTGAAACAAACATCAATCAAAAGAGAATTACAAAATTTGTTTGAAAGTTGAGTTCAAAACAAAAAATACTATATTTCCTGTTTGAATACAAAAAGAAACTTACAGATAATGTACTTCAAATATTTTTACATAAACCTCCTTTTACATTTCAGGGAATTATTATTAAACTGCAATATGACTGGTGTAACATAAAACAATATTGATGTATATATATTCAACGCTTGTAAATAAAATAACAATATAATATCGATCTACCCGGAAAGTACGAAAAAAAATTAATAACAACTAAAATTCGTAATATGTATATTACAGCGATAAACATTGAAACACAAAATAAAAACGTCATTTTTATATTTACATCCAAATCCGTTGTAATATATTTTTCCGGGTACCCACCACGACGAATAAATAATTCACGTATGGATGTACGAATGTACATCAATGTTTGTAGTTTCGACGATAAAAAATAACTTGCTGACGTTCATTGTGTGCGGATAGCGTAGAACACGTATTACGTCACATAAAATACCGTTTATTCGATTTGTAATCTGGATATTATTATACGTCCTAGACCCGCGACGATTACAGTCGTAATAACAATATTAATAAATAATTGTAATCGATTAGCGCACGTACGTATTCTTGAAAATTTTCCAAGCTTGGACTTGTGTCGTCCATTTAGAGCAGCGTTTCTTAACCTTTTTCTTCGCGCATCCCAAATTATTCTCACTAATGCTGAACGTTATAATCATCAGAATATGAAATCGGATACGTCAATGAGATTCGTTTTATTTTTATAAATTTCAATTAAATGATAACAGTTATTTTTTGGTCCAAAAACATTAACCATAAAGACTTATTTGATTTATACTAGCGTTATATATATATTTAAATATTATAATTATCATTTTTAATGTTATTATTAAATGAATTCATTGAAAAAGTAAAGGTAATATATTAATTTGCGTTATTTTTTTTTAAAAAAGTTTGTTTTACCAACCCGACAAAGAAACTATTCAGTATACACTTGTACTAAAATAGTAATATAAGCTATTATTAGATTTAGATTTACTATGCAGAAGATACAGAAATTGATCCAATTGAGCTTCTTTCCTTAGAATCGTTTTTCGAAAACAATGGTACAATCATTTATGAGAACCATTCACCAATACCAGTCACCCATATCTGTATCTCATTTCCGATTTTCGTTTATTTCTAAAATTAATCGAGATAATCAAAGGCATCATGCTTATATTCCGATATTGGTTTTTTTCCAATCCTTCTGGAAACATCTTACGTACCTCGAATCGAGGAGTTGCTGGTCTAGAGTACCGTGAAATACATATTTTACGAGCGCTTTGACGTTGTATACCGCACGTATCGATCCAAGCGCTAAATCTCATGACGAGTCGATACCCATATCGTTTAATAATGCTTATATTCGTAGCGCGTAAATGAGAAATTCGATGAAAATGGCAAATGATTCGGAAAACTTTCCCATGTGTTCACATGAGTTGCAGGGTGTGTATGTAGGTGTGCATAACGTACGTATACAAGGTACGAGAATATAGTATACGGATTTCGTCTGAACACATATGTACGATACCGTACGGGATAGTAATATTCCGTCACGTCCAAAGGGTGTGTTTTCGCAAGGTCTTTTTTTTTTAAATTTTTTTTTTATGTACGTAAAGCATACATACATACATGTACTGAACGGACAATGGTCACAATGATAAACACGCGCGTATTGCACACACACACACACACAGAACGTACAAAACATTGACACGTGGTAAATTGTATTTTCTTTCACTGCACGCATAATACATGTGTACATAATACTACATTATATCGGTGGTCAGTATACGTCGTACATAGTGTGTATTATTATTATGAATATTATTTGCTTCGTGGCGAAAAGTATTATGCTGTTTGCTCGCGATTTATTTTATTATTTCCCGCTCGTTAGTCGCAAATAATGCTCGGCTGTTCGCATCTGAATCGTCGTTTAGCGTGCATTACGGGACCCATTGTGTTCGGTTTTTAAGACCGAAAATCGTCTTAAAGGAATCGAGCGATAAGTATACATATATATATATATATATATATATATATATATATATATATAAAATAAAATAAAAAAAAACTCGGAGAAGGAATTGGTCTCTCTGTCGACTTGCTAGTTACTAAATCGAGTGTAAAATCGGACGTAATTTTGCACTCGTTTTCTGTGCTAACAGGCTTATCAAATTTAAAAAGCTTATTATATTTCCATTGGATTCCTCGCCTCGAGGCTTAATGTGGATTAACAGAGAACCGTTTAAGTCCTCGGGGTTTTTTTTATTTCGACAACCTGGTCCTATATAGTTAGGTCGGTCGGTGTAGGGCTTTTCAACCGAGAATTATTATTACTAATACGCGCAAGCGCAGGCATAAAGAAAATGATTGTACACGGTGTATGTATATACGCATGAATGTTTAATGTAATGTAGCAAAAGAAAAGAATGAATTTTTTGGAACAATTTTCATATACATGTATACATATTGAGTACATTATTTTTCACAGAATAATATATGTATCGAAAAATCACGACCAAACAATAAATGGCTCTGTTTCACATGGACTTATAATATCCATTGTTTTTGTCCGATTCGTTCTTTCCGTTGAACTTCGGATCCTTATTTTATACATTTCGTTATATTATTTATATTTTGTTTTTAAACGCGTTAAACATCTTTCACTATATATTTCAATATCTTATTATATGTTATTTATTATCTTTTTTTTTTTTTTAGCGATCCATTGTGCTGCTCCATGAAATATTATTACTGCCGTAGCTATATCATTATACTATACATACATACATATATACAATTGTTACAATAATACTGAGCTATTGATCTAGTGAAAGAATATTCAAAACCATTGAACGTCGCGTGTATAAACATCAATGTATACCAATACAATGCTTACATATTGTTTTCCGATACCGCTTCGAACACAAGACACAGTTTTTTTCTTCGAGAGTGGATCAATTAACACTATATCTGTTACATAATATATTTGTCAGTCTCTAAACGGAATGGTTTTAATTTCTTATGGCAGAAATTCATCGGTAGTTCAATAAATTGGCATATATTTCTATAAAACCTCGCTGTAATCAGTCAGCGGCATATTGTATATAACTTACGTATTTGCTGTGCTTACTCACATATAAATGCGCGTACGTATAAAAAACGACGTTCGACAAAAATTAAAAGGTAATCCATTTACTATAATTATTTACCACGCGAATTTTCAGGCGTTTTGAAAACCTGAAACATTTTATCTGTATACAGTCAGTACAATGTAAACGCGATTTATATACGTGAGGTCCACGATCGTTTTTACGGGGATTATGATATCTTGGGATAGAAAATTGTAATCGTTGCAGTAATATTAACACGATTATTCGCGTTGCATTTACATGGTGCTATTTCAAAAATATTATTTGTGGATTATTTGAAAAGAAAAATCCGAGTATCCATTTATGGTGTTTCTGACGGCCTATGAAAAATTTTATGTTAGAAAAAAACCCGTTCTAGAATTAAATTGAGCGAAATCTATTTTGAAATTTCGCAAACTCCTTGCACGGCGAGTTGAAAACGATAGCACTGATCACGAGTTCAAGAAATGGTTACAGAAAACGTGGACTCTTCGATGTATGTATTGTAAGAACGGACGTAGTGATATCATGGACCACGTGGTATTTATTGACCGGAGTGTTGAACATTTTGCGTTTCGGAATCCAGTGGCCGTGTATAATAAAGCGTACAGAGTTTGTACACATAGTCACGGAGGATCAAATGCGGGGCGATTAGACCCAGTAGGATTCGTCACGGTGTATCGATAAGTTATTTATTAAACACTATAGGGTGTCAATTATTCGGCTAATCCGTTGGAAACACATCGATTTGAACGGCGAGCGACGAGTTTAGTCGGAGAAAAAAAAAAAACTAGTAAAGGTTCAAAGGACACGTGTTCCGAGGTATGTTTGTTCGGAGCGAAATACCGAGCCAACCGAAGCGCGTTTTAAATAGGTGTATCGCACAAAATATTCGGATAACGTGGATAATGCACGCGATACGGTACTCAACGAGATGACCGCCGGGCGTACCGTAACAGCGGATACGCGTACAACGCACGCGGCGGCTTTGTCCAGCACCATCCGTATTGTGGAGACGTTTACACCGCGACACGACACCGGTGACTATTATTTCCGATTAGAGCAGTTAAAATGCCGTTTACATCGCTGTGCGGCTCGGACAACGCGAAATCGATTGTATTCCATTGTGTGTCTTTCAACTAATAGTATTTAGTGCGAGTTCTTATACATTAATTACTACTGGGAAAATATATCTTTAAAAATCGGCCGTTTCAAAGCCCTTCCCTCCTGTTTTATGCACACGTACGGTACAGTTCGACGATGTGTCTGGACGGCGGTTAAGAATTAATGCGTTGGCTGTTCGGACGAAGACTAAATTCGCGCGACGACCGTTTTGTCGCTTGGGGCTCGGGGCGGACGTGGAAACGTGTTCCGATGTTTGATTTGCGCCTTCATCCGAGAGCGCGTATGGTCCATTGCTGCAGCGAACGCACAGAGAAAAAGAGAGAGAAAGAGAGAGAGAGTGAGAGAAAGCGCGTATGTGTGAGACAGTGGCGGGTCCATGGGGGAAAGGTTAAACCCCCCTCAAAATCAGGAAAAATATATATTAAAAATCAATAATCTTATGAATTAAGAAAAGTTTTTTTTTTTTTTTTTAAAGTATGAGGGAAAGTATACACCTAATTTTTATTCATACAAGAAAATAGTAGTCTTAGATTTAAATTAATGTATCATATTACTTACTATTATCTTAATCCATAATCAATCACTAACTGTTATAACTGACAATGTTATAAAAAATATCCTGGCTCCGCCACTGGTGTGAGAGATACTATGGCGGTGACGATGAAACCGTACGATTCGCAAACACCGTCGTAACATGATTACCCCACACAAATCGGTTTGTTTCGAGCGTTGACGAAATAAATACGTATATGAGCAACACTTGAATTATTTATCACACCCATAACGAGTTTTAATATCGTTTTCGATGGTAAACACATTATTATTGATGAACATTGTTGTGCGTGCGTGTTCGTCCATTACCATAAATACGGTGTGCGTATTTTTTTCTAACAGTAAACTTGCGAGTTCAAATTAAAAAAAAAAAAAAAAATAATAATAATAGCCAGTGATTCGCGGAACCATCCAGAATGCTGATCTCAGTTGATGATCGGTGGCGAATCCAGGATTTAATTTACACCCCATACTTGGGGAGTTATTTCTTTTTCATAATAATATTTCTCTTGAAGTTTAAACTTTGAGTTTAGTTTTTATGTTGTTTTTACAAATCATTTTAGTATGTTTATCATTTGGATCAAAATAAATCTCCCTATTCCAATCCACTTACTCAGTAATACACTCAATTACTTACCTATATTTACTACTGAATTAATAAAATTTAACTTAGGCCAATGGGGGAGGAAGACCCCTCATCCCACCCTTAGATCCGCAACTGTTAAAGTTTTTAACGATTAACCATAAGAAATCAAATACGTTCATAATGTTACGATTTCACTGTACCATACCAGCGAATAGCAGTTATTATCAACGAACGTCGAAAGACCAAATCGTGTACAACCATGTACGTTACTCTGTTACTCTGTCCGACGAGAATGTATAGTGTTTAATAACGTAAAATATGTACAAAATGTCAGCGACCGTTATAATATTATGTTAAAATTTCAGTGAACGAGTGGGTTTATTACAAATAAAATAAGATGGACACGGATTAGCTCTCGTTATGTAGTACTTATACGAGACGACACCCGGTCATGTCAATCAGAATATAATAATAATAATACATTTTTTTTCATCTTGCCGTCGTGATTGCTTACATATAGTAAATAGTATTATGTGTTTTCATCAATTGTTATATTCATACGGCAAAGAACCGTATAGAGTCATACGGATGTAATGTAGAAAACCGCCGTCATGTTCGTAACGTGAAAAATAAGTAGAAATAAGAAATACACGGTTTATGACGCGATAAATGCAAAATTATACCGATCAAATATAGGCATCAATATACGTGTGTATTGTGGTTGTATGTTAATATTGTTTCGACATTGTAATATTAATCAAAGATGCCGAAAAAAAAATGTCCTTCTTGGTGTTACGGATACAGCGTTGCGGGAGAAAATCAATCCGGTAGTGGACCACGGTGTGCATGTTTTTCGTGGAACGATTCGAAAAATTAAAAATTTGAATTTCGGTTCGCATATAATTTCGATTATAAATAAACCTTATCGATCCGATCGCGTTACAACACACCTCGAGCCCGCGTGCACACAATGTAAATTCGATGTACACCGGACCTACAGAGCGCACAGGCGTTGGTCGGATATAACTTCACTCACGTGAATATATGTATTATAATGAGAGCATTCGTATAACTATACGCATGCACAATGAGGTATATATTTTGTGTATTTCGCTGACGATATAATTTCGAATGCATTTATTCGTTTAAGAAACGCGCTCGCTTGTAAGCATGAACACAGCAAGTGTGTCAAAACGATTTTTTTTATTCGTGTAAAATTAAAAACTTCGCCGATGACGAGTGCAGAAAACGCGATTGAGAAAAAAATTAAAAAAAAAAAAAAAAACAATGACGTAGCACACCCGGTTCACGATTCGAAACTATTTATCTTGCAGTGTACGTGTATACATGTTATATATATATATTTCATTGAATCAGAGAACATAAATAGAAAACCTGCGTTTCGAACGGGCTTATTACTTCCAATATTTTCCGTCGCGTACATTATAATGTGTACCACACTGTTGGCTGTCTTATCACAACCGTACGTACCAATGGCGTATATCCCTTGTCCCAAAGTTATCCGATCCGTCTTTAAAACTATTATTATTACAACTAGGGGGTCGTCGGACCCGCACATAACTCCGGTGGAGAACACAATATTTACACGGTATTTCGGTGTACACACGCGTCCGACACACCGCGCGTCGTGTATCATGTGCACATTGCTTACGTGCATTTGTCGAAAAACTTTGTTGTCGGTTTGTCAGGAGAAAATTACGGTTTCCATGCTCCTAGCATTGACAGACGTGAGTTATCCGCCGGTTGATCAACAACAGATGTTGTTACCGTGTTGGCGGCGGCGGATGGCTGTAATCTATGCTGCCGTGTGCAGTCGTTACCCCTTCGAGACGAGTAATCTGCGCGGCGTTTTAATGGGGTTTTCGCGCTCGTCTGTGCGCTACGGCCAGGATGTTTTACGAGTTCAAGACGGTTTTTAGAGAATGGGTGGCAGAATCTGCAAGGCAACGTGTGGCTAGAGACCGGTCGCCGTTAGTGCATCGTCGCAGTCTACTGTACAGTACGCGGACGAGAGAACCCGAAAACGCAACGCTATTGAATTTCACGTCTGCGTGTACAAAAAAAAAAAATTCTCACGAGACACGTATCGGATTTCCATCGTATAGGTGCGTTACGTGCAACGCGAACCACTACCGCAGTTGAACAATACGATTAACGTGGTCGAACGTTATTGTAAAAATTGAAAACCCTGCTGCACCACCCGGTAGGTAAAGTATCGTGTACGAATATCGATAAACTTTAGGCGCGTATAAAAACAGTGCATTTTATTAGACCGTCGCGGACAAGTAGATTTTTTTTTTTTTAATTAATCCGTTCGATCATGACCGATAATTCATTTTTAACGCAGCCGTGGTGATTATTTTTTGTCCGTTTTCTCTGTTACACGTATACGTACGTACACTACGATCGTGTAGGAATAATGTAAGAAAAAAAAACTTATACGTGTAAGTCGTTTACGACGACTTAGTCTCTTTTTACTGTGTATGCGTGTAGGTAAAGTAGGGTCACAGCACTGTCACTTCCGATCGATTTGTTGGGCAGTAACACTTCCGGTTATTGATTTTTTTTTCTTTTTTTTAATATTACTTTTTCACGATCCGGACTACCGGCGACCGGCATGCACGCGTAGGCTATAAACAATAACGTGTATAATAATGGACAAACGGCCGAACGTGTATATATACTCCGAGAATCTGGAAATTATGTTTTTTTTTGTTTTTTTTTTTTCGTCATCGTGTTGTCCGTCTTCCCTCTTACCTTGGACCTTGGACGCGAAATCGTTTGGCTACGGTTTAACGCGATCGCGCTGTGTACACGTCCATCCGACCGTATCCAATTGCCAGACGACCGCGCCGCCGCCACAACAGCAGCCTCGGGATATGTGTCCGTATACTGTGTAGGCAAAGCGCACGCGGTCTTCCGGCTCGAAAAGAGTGTATATGACCAGCAAGAACGGTGCATTTCTCACTATCGATGAATACAGGGACCAATTTCCTATTACATCATATTTTTCTGCGCTCTACACGCAAATCATAATACCTATTGCATGCACACACGTATCTAATATGATATGTTAGTACCTGTAGGTATTCCGCATTTGAATGAAAATTTTTTTCCATTTATTTTTTATTAAGTGACTCGTAACAATACCAAAATGTGATCAATACACATCGCACTTAATATGTAACATTAATTAAAATATTAATGACCGCGCACAGAACTGTACAAGCACGTACGTTTAACGTTATCCGTTACGATATTCACCCACATCCAGACTCTAGTAAAATAAATACTCGATGCATTTCTTTAGTCGCATAGCTGTTATATTAACGCAACGCAAAATATACCAAATGAAAATAGTTGCACTGGAAAATAATTAAAATTAAAATACCTGAAATCCGATACAAACATTTGTGATTAATTTATCCTCTATCCCCACGTCACTGTGCAACGAAGACGATAGACAATTCGTATTTTATTTAAAGCCATCTTTACGAGTCTTAAATATCAAGTTCAACAATTTAATATCAGCTGAAATTAGAAGAATGAGTATATTTATTTTTAGTTAAATGAATCAACTATACATTCCTAAAAAAGTGAACGAATAAAATTACAGTTTTGAGATGGAAAACAAGCTATCGTATGTCCAAATTCTTATTTGAAAAAGGGTTAAAATTAATCATCTTACAAATATTAAATATATTACGAGGCTATATAAAATTTAATAGTAAAAATATTTCATCTGTAATATTTCTCTCGGTATAACTTCATGATTCTTATACTCGAAAAAAATGATCTTGATGGGAGTGTTAAGTTTTATTTTAAAGTTGAGCTGCCTATTTTTTTTCTCTCAAAAGCATTTGTTCTGAATGCATATATATATATTTATATATATTACTCTCCTTGATCAATTATCAATTATCATTCATTATCATTCATGGATTCAGAAAAATCTTCATTATCAATAAAATATATAATTTTTTAATAACGAATCAATGTTAATATTGTTTCAAATTTACTTTAATGACAAACAAAAATAAATTTTAATGTTTTGAAATGCTGAATTCATAGCAGTCATTTGAGATTGTTATACATTATTCATATACAAAAATTATGTTTGTAATGATTAATTCTCATGAATGTATTATTGCATAATGTCTACTACTATCTAGGGTAATGGTTCACGAAATATTTATCCGTATATTAAATGTAATATAAAGGTGTTCGAAAAATCTTCAATATAAAATACCTATACCTACATCCCGATTTGGTATTTATAAGCATGATAGTTGAATAGAATCGAAAATGTTTTAAGGTTTATATATTATCGTACAAACTACTTCTATATTTATAAAATAGGTAAAATGTGTTTCCTCTTATAGTTTTACACGAAATAACTACGGCGGCGACGTAGTTATTTTAAATAATATCGAATACACTGTAAGGGTAAAATAGTTCTATAAATTAAAAACTATTCAAATTTAAAATATTATATTTAAATTTAATTGCTAGTATCTTTGAAATATATGGAAATACACATACAATAAAAATTTATTTTCATTTTAATACATATTTAATTACCTAATAGCGTTGTATAATTATGTGAAAATTATTCAATTGTGAACATAATAAAATTGTATTGTAATTTAACGTGATTAAAAACAAAAAAGCATAGCTTTATTCTATTAGCTAATTTAACGCTCAAATTATTTAATACAACTTGGAATTATTACTATTAGCTTTAAATATACTTACATGTTATCAGAATCAAAAAATTTATCTTCTCTAAAAAGTTTATCGTAGTCTAAAAAAAAATACATTTCAATATTGATCATTGTGTGTGATTAAGTATTAGAGTATATATAATATATACTGTATAAACAGTCAAATTACATTGATTTAAAAACATAATCAAATTTCATTTTAAAAACTATTCGTAAAAATGTATGAGTATTTTCTTATTATATTAATAATATTTTTGATCCCATACTGAGTAAAATAAATATTTAATATTCATTTTCTAAAATATTGACGAAAAATGACGAGTTAGCATTTTAATGTTTCAGAATTTATTACGTAGACTCTGGAGTTACTAATATTTATCTTTACTATCATTCATGAATTCTATTGTTATTTTAAAACATATATTAAAATTAACACAAAAAATAAAGAGAAATAAAAATGTTTTACATAAATATATATAATATTTAAACAATGTACTTCATAAAAGAAATAATATAATCATTAGGTTATGCGAATAAGAGATATTATTTACTTTAAAACTCTACATTAACCCTTCGTTAGTCACCTTGTTGACCTGAACAATTTTAGTCACCCGGGGTAATATTATACTCCATGTATTGAACTTATTTCTGTAATAAATTTAAAGATTTTATTATTTTTTATTAAATATGTATCTTACATATATATATATATATATATAGTTAATATTTAAATAATTAAATGCGAATTTTTTAAGTATGTCAAAGGTAATATGAACATTAATTCTATTTAATTATAATATTAAATATTGCTAATTAATTTTCTAGTTTTTTATTATATTTTTTTATGTGACATTAATATAGTGAACTGGTATTAAATTATTATTTGAATAATATAAACAACATATTTTTATTATTATTTATTAATTTATGTTGAATAGGAACCCTAATATCATAATTGAAAATAGGTCAAATATAATGTAATTATCTTTTCAGTATACTTGTATAATAAAATTAAAAGAAATATATTTATTCTCAAAAGAAACTCTTTTTGAAAAACATAACAATTTTTAAAAATACATAACTTGTAATGAAAATAATAAAAATTTTTTTTTAAAAAAATTAATTCTGTAAAATTTGGAATTTTTTTTATAAATTAATTTTCAAACTATCTAAAACAAAAATAGTCACCTGGGGTAAAATATTTCCAGACTGCACTTTGAATTGATATTTATCATTTGATACTGTAATAATAATGATAAAAATCATGCTATCATATTAATACACTAATCAAAAATGATGTCACGGCGGTGGAGGTGCATATGTTCTTACCTCCATAAGAATAAACGTTTTTCAGATGTCTGGGGTATTAAAATACCCCGTGGTGACTAACGAAGGGTTAAAAAGAACATTTTCTCGCCTCTATTAAATTACCGATTGGTATAAGCAATATCTTATAAATATACTGTGCAAAATGTATGTCAAGGTAACCAAAGATAATTATATTGACATAATATTTCTCGAAATTCAATTGATACCAATTTAATGTCATACAGTTAATCCGAGTTAGAAAACAAATCCTTCAAACTCTTAAATATGCGAAAATAAATGTTGTTTGAGTTTCAACGAGTATTATGTAAAACAAATGTGTAATCAACTGAGATTTATCTGATATTATTCTGATATTATATGTAAATGCTATACATTTTATGTCCAACTGTAGCTATTACGGTTTTGTAAGGCCAAACATCATAATCATACGACTGCTTCACAGCAAATAATAGAACCTTGTTTTTTAAATACTTTTTAACCCGTAGAATCATATGACAGCACGAGTAAATTCAATGAATTATAAATAAATAGTGTAGTGCGCCGCGAAGATCATGACGAGGAAATCGCCCGTCTCAGGTAAAAAATTATACTTGTCTTAAACTTCTTGACTTGATGATGATACAAATGTTTTTTGTGCCGCAGAAACATCGGGAAACTAACGGGGAATAATGCGCCACAAAAAAGGCGAGAAAAGGTATTGGCATTTTATTTGATTGCACTAGTTTCTTCGCTCGCAAGACCCGCGTATAATAATAACATCGAGATCGAATAAAAAAGCGGTCTAGTTATATCAGAACAGCGCGTCACTGTTCTCACAGGTCTTATTTCACACAAGCACATACACACACACACACACACATATACACAGGTCGAGCAGCATCTGTTTTGTCCGAGTGCCGCTCGATGACGTACCTACACCGCTACTCGTACGTACGCGCACGCCTGTCGTCTCTGTATACACATATTATATTATACGTACGTGGTAATGGTACAGCATAAACACGTATAGTGTACACTTGTCTGGCATAATATATATTTTTGCGCAATCTCTCCCCCCGGTGGATAAAATGAGAATAAAAAAAAAAAAAAATAAAAAGAAAGAAAGAAAGACGGTCGTCTCTTATTCCCTGTGCAATCGTGTGTCTGAAGGAACCACCTGTTTCGATCGGCTGCGGCGGCATCGGTGAGGCAGGTAGTAGACGAGTAGTGGCCAGACGGTCCGTGTGGTGGAAAACGCGCACAATAAACGACGAGCGCGGGGGAGAAAAGAAACCGCTGCCTCCGCGTCGCGATGTCCGTGGGAACTTAGGGTCATGCGTACAGTCATATATGTATTATTATTATTGCGTATTCCTTGCGTATACACCCCCGCGGCCCACAGCCCCGGCTATTATTCCGGAAAAATAATTAAATATCTCGTGTATCCCGGGGTGGACGGCGGGTCACCTGTTAGAGGGAGAAGAGAAAAAAGTAATCTTTATTTTGATATCCTCCCCCTCCCTTAGCGGTAATGAGGCAGAAAATCACAGCACTCGAAATCGAGACCTGGGTACACTAGGAATCCGGCGGAACACGCGGCACCTTATATTTGTAATCCAAGTACACCGGTGACGGACGACGTGATTTCATGAATAATATACGAGTATCAAGAGGACACTCCATTTTATTAAATAAAAAAAAAAAACTACTTATTTCTTGTAACATTATTGTATGCAGTGTTTTTTTTTCTCGCAATTTTCCGCATCGAAAATTCAAAATAATTAATTTTACCAGAAATACAAAATTTTTAGAATTTTAGTTATTGTATCGTACTATTTTTTTTCTCATTAAATATTTTCATATTTTTTATACCATATTTCTGAGCACATATTTTAAAATGTTTTTTAAATCATGATTTTTTCAATTAAAATAGTTTAATTACCATTTTGGTTTTATTCATAAAAAACAGTGGTTTAGCCAAAAGAGGCCAAGGGGGATGTACCCCCTGCTTATGGGTCGTGTTTATGTGTATTTACTAAACTAGTATAGATACTACTATTTGGTACGTAAATATTTTAAACTTTTGGTAATAACTAAATGTTGACAAATAGCGGGTGTTTATCATTGGTAAATACATACTCGTAAGTGTATTAATTTTACCGTGATTACTTTTATTGGTGGTTATCTTGAAATTTTACTCACATTTTATAATCACTATAGTTTTTGTACCATGTTGTGCCGTAGCGATGCTACCGCAACTGATTACCGTTAATTTATTATTATTATTAATTATATTTTAATAAACATTATTAAAACTATTTTAAAATGTTGGAAATAAATTTTTAAATTTGTTAGTTGGAGAAGGTTTTAGGTGAACTCTCAAAAAATTTCTTACATAACTTTCCCAAATAATTGTTTTGACCCTTCCATCTAAAAATCTTTGCTACTTCACTGATGAAAGACTGTCGACGAATTGACTTATGAAAATTTATGATGGGTGCACAATGTATAAAATATATCGGTGAATTTTAGTACATGTTATATCAAAACTATTATACAAAAAACTGTTTTCAATTTTACCATGGTAATATTTTCGTTTGAATAACGATGTAAAATTATAAACAGGGTTCAATGAACTACAAGCTCACAGTTTTTGTTTAGTTATTTTACAATTTGTTTGAAAACCTTTTGCCAAAGTACCATTTACGAGAATTATTTTTAAATTTGTATATGTGGTTAAGTAGATGGTATATTTACGTATATTTCCAATGTATTTTATCAATGAAATCAATTAATATATTAATGAACTATACTAATTAATACATCATTAACAACTTCCAATGGACGTTGTTTATTTTTCGTTCAGTTCTTTCAGTGTATTTTGCAAGCAGAAAGAATGTGCAAAAAAATTAACGGATATAGAATAGATAAGCCGTTTAAAAGACAGTATGGAAATGTGATTAGGAAAATACTAACATTGTTTATAAATTACTTATAATGTACCTGATTTGGAGCAACAAAATCATAAAAGAAAATCTAATCTCGTAAATAATTAGTACACATTATTTTGGATTTAATCATTTATTAAGGCTATAACGTGAAAATTATGGTGTTAATAATATCCCAAAAAATCGATTTTCCTAACTAACAAAAGACGTAAAATTAGATATTTTATGCGAAAAGAAACAGTTTGAGAAAAATTAAACGTATAACCATTAACGAGCAGGTCGTACGACTGAAATTTAATTTATCACACTCGCTTCGAGCGACCATAACTAGTTATTCCGAGTTCAAAATTTCGAATTTATCATAAAATAATAAAACAAGCTAACGCTATTGCGAATACGGAACGCGTAACGTGGACGATTGTCTCACATTCGTGGGCGTTGAAATCTGGATTTCACCGCGGTGGGTAACTGTTCGCGGTAATTTTTCTTTTGGTACGCCAGGCGGTCACGTTAAAAATTTTTCATCGGCTTCGACGTGTTTTCTGATACCCTCGACCAGGGGGCATGGGAGATGATCGTGAAACGGAATATTCGAGAATTGCACGCTAGTTGGGTTACCACTCATGGCACACACGACCACATGGACGTTTTCGTTCGATCACGTAAACAATGTAAATGTATAATAACGTCGTGCGGTCGAGCCAACGATAAATGCTGGTAAACACCCGTGCGCATATTGGGTCTGCTTCGGTTAATATCTCGATCCACTTTGTTACCCATTGCTAGGTATATCGTCCACTGAGTATAAATAAAACGTGTATATACGCGTAAAACGAGACACCTTCGCTGCAACGGCACAGCGATTTGAATAAAATAATAATAATAAGTAAAAAAAAATATTAAAAAAAAAAAAAAACCTGGTAAAAAACCTTAAGCCGCCGGAGTGTGACCGAACTATACAATATATACACTGCGGTCCGTCGTTCGTGTATAATGTTAATTCGAAGTCGTCGACAACGATTCGGATTGGCTTCGGTACTTTGGGCGAATCGCGTTTTGAATTATTGCGGTTGTATTCTAATCCGACCTGGTTTCCGATGCGCGAAACAATACGCTGAGGCAGCGAAAATAATGTTATTGTTTGCTGTGTATAATATTCATGAATAGGTGCACGACGTTATTTGGAGCTGTGGCAGCGGTGGCGGCAAGGGAGAGGCGAAAGACGAAATAAGAATATTCACTGGTAGTTTCCTGGAACGACGGCGGAAAAAAACTAGTCATTTGCTATGGAATTAATGCCGTATAAGACGCGCATAGGTCGATTCCTACGCAGTCACATTAAACTATAGTGTTATATCGTATTAATTTATTTTTTAATAGGACCCAAATATCCGATATGGTAAGTCAGTTTTCCACGATGCGTTTACCCAGACGCGAGTTAGTATAATGGTTTTCTTTTTCTTTTCCGGTAATAGCCTAATTACAGTGTATCCTTAAACGACTACAACGGAAAATCATTAAAAAAACAAGATTAAGAATGGCTACTCAAATTATTTGATTTATACTTCAATATTTTACGGTAAAAATTATTTGAGGATCTTAAGTTTTTGTACATAAAATAAAACCGGAAAAAATGTTATACCTAATAATTTTTGTTTGTTAATCGAAAAATATTTTATGTTCGTCCCGAAAACTTTAATCCAAGAATTTCTGTTTCTAAAATTTATTTAAATTCCTATAAACAATTTCGGTATAACATGTATATGACCGTTCGTATTTCTGGTAGTTTAATTTTAAATATTTGAAATTTTTCTTAATTCATTTTTACTAATGATGATGTTTAATAAAAGAAATAAAACTTTCGGAGTGAACAACATTTTTTTCCAGTTTTTTCTGCGCTTTCCCCACTTTCCAATGATTAAGTCTAAAACTGTTTATAAAAAAAAATTAACAACTTTTCTGTCATATGTATTGCGCATTAAACGAGTTTTGGTCGTGAGATAGTGACTTTTTTATTTTTTTTTTTTTATTTGTTTATTTAATGTATATTTACAGTATACAGCACATATTATATTAATTGCTGGTCCAAAGAAGTCGTGTTGCCCAGAGTTGATAAGAATCAACTAATGCTGATCCTTATTCGACGGACCAGTCTTTCAATCGTGTTTTGCTAATTAAATGACCGTGGGAACAGCTTCTCGGTAAACGGGTCGTTTAAATATTTTAAAACACGAATGAATTTTCCGAAAATATAATTAAAATGAACTTCAACATCGATCAGTAGTATTATTTTAAAACATAATAGATATAATTACACGCGTTAAAATTATGTATATACAATAATATTTTGTACTTGGGACGTACACCAATCACTTAAAAGTCTGGCGTGTTTTTGAGTATAATTATTTTAATTATTATATAATGGCTTTCCGAGTTTTTCACCGGTAAAACAGCATTGTTGATCTGAGTGCGTTTGAAGTGTTATCAAAGAACGAAATGGGTAAGAAATTATAATTTCAAGTGTTATTCTAGAGAAAACAAATCGACACCCTCTTTTCCAATATTTGCTCATCCGTGTTCAACAAGTTCAGCTTCTTGGGTTATGAAAATATAATTTTAACATTCAAAAACAAATACGTTTTTGAAATTAAGTTAATTTGAGGTCCCTAAAGACAGCGTTGAAAATTTAGACTACGTAAAAAATGTTAAATGTACGCTATTGATAATTTTTTTAGTACCATATTTCTGCAGGACTTAAAATTTGGAAAATAAAAATTATTGTTATTATCTTATTAAATAATTATTACCATGCACGGTATTTATTATATTATACATGGTAAGCATTTTTTAAGTGAATACCTAGCCGTAATAGCGGTAATATAAGTTATGTACACTTTATTAAACAAACATATGAATCACAAAAATGAAAAATATATAATTTACATTTATTTATATTTGATTTATTTATTAATTATTCTACTTTCATAATATTATTAACTGCAGTTTGAATCGTTAAAAACAATAAATCTTTTTACTTTTATAAGAGCCAAAATATCTACGTCACAATTGATCCTGCTCTTTCATGGATGTTTTGAAAATTAGATTTATTGCACTTTTCTATAAAAAAAACCACATTAAAGTTACCTCGGGTATAAGCTCGGCGGGTGTGTGAGAACCAGGAAGACTGTGAAGTACATGTTTGTTTTCCTTAGAAGGGAGCCAAATAAGAAAAAGAAAAAACGATAGAGATATTATGTCCTTTGAAGAGCATGCATATATGTGTTGTTGTTAAACGTAAGAAGGAAAGAGAAAAAAATAGCGTTTCGAATTCACTATGTGTGTACACAATTGACCATAAGAAGGAGAAAAAACCAAACAAAAAGGGACACGTGAAAAGAAAAAAGGACTAGTATGGCGTGGCCGGCCGCTTATAATATGTAAATGTTAAGAGTGCGTCGAACCAGGAAATATTCACTTTTTTTGCCCCCAATAAACCACCCCCTCTCATCCTTTGACCGTAATTTATGACTTATCAATGGAGTGTTTACAACCCTTTTTAAAACCCTTTAAGGTTTTATTGAGCATTGTGTTTGAGTGTGAGTGTATATCCGATGGGAAGAGAGAGAGAATAATGCGAACAAGACAATTTCACGGTCCCTTTCGTTTTTCAAAATCTTTTAACCATTTTTTGCTACTAATTTCTGAAATTTTCGAGTATTATTTAGTACATTTCCTAGAGCAAAAAATATGAGTTTATAAAAAAAGTCATATATTAAAAGTAATGGATACGTGGTTACAAATCAGTTCACAACAACTCAAGCACAGATTAGAAGGAAAAAAATAAAACCTGCAGGAAAAATGTAAAAAAAAAAGGAATATTTCTTACTAAACGAAACTCAGTGGAATGTCTTACAAATATTAAATTGTATTATGTATTAAAAACATATGTTTCACAATTTTACAGTATAAAATTAAGACTAAGATTTTGGTTTTGGTACTAATATATAGTATGATTTATTGTTTTTAGGCAACTATGATTTCAATGACGAGAAACTAACCGAAAAATGTATATAACCATAATATTAATTAATAAATAATAATATTTAAAAATGTGCAATATATTTGTAATATTTTTCTACCTATACTATTATATATTTATAATAAATGTATATTAAAACAATAAAATAAGGTTAAAAATAATAAATTAGTTTGTACAAATGTATAAATGGATTTTAAAAATTATTGACCATAAGGGCATCAAATACTGATGAGCCGTAAAACGTACATCAACCGTTAATTGCATAAACAATGGACATATGTCTCGTATTTAACATGTATTCCGAAGAATTTTAAAATAAAACTACGTATCGACAAAAAAAAAAGTTTAATATAAAACTTTACAATGGAGAAAAATAGTAAGTAACAAGTAACGTAAGAATGAAATTCATAATAATAGATTTTTAAATAATCATCGTGATGTGTGTACGTATATATATATATGAGCACAAACATTTAACGTTTGCGTCATTTAATTTTTTTTAAAAACATTTTTTTTTTCAAATTCAAATATTTCGTAAAATATATATTATGTGCATAAATAATTATCGATTTATACATATTTTTTTATTACTTTGAAATATGAAAACGATAGGAGTTTATAATTTGTTGACATAACTAAAATTAAACTAACATCTTAAGCATACAAATCAAGTACCGTCGACGGTCTCACACGAGAACGATGTTCGTTAAAATTGATGAACCAACTATAACAAATGATCGTAACAGCGATTTGAATTTGAACGTTTACCATTAGTTCTTACTAATACTAACGTATTAGTTGATCTGATGTAGTTTCAAGTTATATGTATATATGTCATAAAATAATATATTAAAATGTATTTTTGATTAATAAAATAATTATTATATTAATTGCATTCTAATACATTAAATTAAAATAAATAATTAGATTAAATTCACTTCGTAATGTAAAAACACATTATGTACATCAATGCAATTTCAAATATATTTTAATAATAATAAAACTGTTCAGAATTTAATTTTTATTTGTACATGGTGGTAAATCGAAAATATTTATATTATTTAAAAAAAAAACCAATATTTTATAAAATGTAAGTAAATATACCAATCGAATTATAAATAAACATTCCATCCAAATAATAAATAATATTTAAACATGCAAATGTTATTTATATATTTAATAAAAATAATTTGATATGTTTTTAAGCTTAATCAGTAAAATTAACCAAAGTTAAATAAACTATACGAGGATATTGTAAGAAAATAATCACTATATAAGTAAAAACTGTATGAATTACGTATCATTGAATCAATTACGTAAATTCTAGTTTAAAATAAACGTAAGAAATAAATTTAAATATTATTAATATATTCAAGAAAATTTTATTTATAAGCAACATATACTATTTACGTTCATTCGTAAGATATAAAGAAGTTATACAAATATCTATAGTAATTATTTTAATTTTTTAAGTTAGAAACGTAAACAGTTTATAATATTGTCTTAAAAAAATATTTTTACACACAATGTATTACAAAAAGAGTGTTTGTATGAACGATCAAAAACATGATATTTAAATTAAAAAAAAAAAACTCGTCTTGGCTCCAAGTTATTACGAAGACATTTTTTTATCTTTATTGCTAATCCCCTCGACCGTATACATTGTTTTAAATATTTACTTGTCATACTTTCACGCACTTTTCAAAAACACCACGGGCCCATGTGCTATATATACACACTTACGCTCAATAGAAAACCTTATTTTTTATTTTAGCGAAAAATCGGTTAAGAAAATATTATTGCATCAAACCTATTATTAAATGGGTCCGTTGACGCACAGAGCGAAATAATATAGTCATCGGTTGGGTCTGTACGACCCCGGTTGTCCATCGTTTCTGGTACTGCTAAAGTGTAATATTATAGTGTATTATAAGGTATATATATAACTATATATATACATGGGCGAACGAGTGAAAAAGGTATTTATTAACAAAGCGTGCGCGCCGCTAAAGTGCGCCCTTTCCGATGTTTTCATAGCGAAACAAACATGAAGAAATGTATTATTATTACTACGACGATGGGGAGAGTCAATCCGCGAAGTGTTCGATTATATTACATATAGATATATGTATTGTACGTTTATCTCGGCTAAAGGAACAACCCTTTTATCGGGGTATCGCGTGATCAGCACATACGATTTATACATATATATCGGGAAACGATCATTGTCGTCGTTGTCGTCCCCATTATGTACGTTTATGTATGTGTGTACATTACAATACGTGTACGTAGAAGAAGCAATAAATATAAACACTGCGCGAGCACACACACACGCGCGTAGAGCGGTCGTATTAAACCATGTGTTATTCTTTATATACGCATGTTTTTTCCCTTTCGATTTTTTTTTCTCTCCTCCTTTTTCGCCTCGCGCTCGTATCCTTTCCCGTTCGTATCGATTCCGGGTCGTATGCACACAATGCAGTACGCGTACGACAGATCTCTATAGGTAATAAACTCGCGCACGGGGACTCGATATTTACGGGGATGATGTTATTGGGTCTTGTCGGCTGCGGCGGCGTGTCACGAGTGTGCCGCCGTCGGGCGTTGTGCGTGTGCAGCGTGTTGTTATTATAAAGTATTATTCAGCCTTCCCTCCCCCCCCTCGTCCGTCCGCACTCCTTATTCCTTTTCACTCTCGGCCGAGAAGAAAGGGTTCCACGATGCCGCTGTAGCCGACTCGTCGCGACCAGAGGGTTTCTCGTATTTCCAAATCGCAGTCAAAATAACACACACGCGTCTATAATATATTACACATTCACACACGCATATATATGTACATATAAACTAGAAAAAAAAGGGTTGATCGTAAATTTTGAAATGTTGTTTTTTTTTTCTTTCTTTTTGTTATAATATTATCCGTACGAGGCGTCTTCTATTACACCGAATTTGTCACGAATGGCCTCTACAAAACGACGTGTTTCTTTGTCGGTGTACTTTACACTGCAGTGCTCTGCTATACATAGTATGCCGCCGCTTCTTTTTCCTTTGTGCAACGCACTAAACACCTCTCCCCTCGAATAGTTTTCTTCCGTATCCTAATCTCGAAACGTGATTGCCGCCGACGTTTTAAAATCAATGACTCGGGTACATCACGTTCAATACCTCGACGCGCCAAATCCGAAAAACAATTTTTCAATTCGATAATACTGCATGGTTCGAACGGTTATCGACATTTCGGTTCGTCCACAGTGAATGCAATTGTTTTAAAAACTGTAGCTATTTACTTATCACTAGCTGTTTAATTTATTATACTTGTATTACATAATGGCCGTTTACACGTTTCATCATATTATAATCGTACATAGTAATGGTGTACAATAAAGGTTGTTATATTCGTTTCTTTGTGAGCACGCATTAAGGCTTAGGTCATGGAAATCGAATACACTATAGATATACTATATACTATGTATATACACTATAAACTCAAAATGTTTATAGATAAACGGTGATATTCCAATTGAGCTGACCCATCGTCAAACGATAAGTAAATAAAAGTTTACGAATATTCGAGTAAGCATATTTTCAAAAGAAGAAAACATTGCTCTATAAACATGTATCGATAACGTATTCTGACATTTAAAATACTGTTATTATTCCTTATTATATTCAAGAATGTGCTATTTTTCATTGTGATTTCAGACACGAATTTCCTGTAAATACTATCTAAAGCATATTCATATTTTTTCTTAGTGCAACTATCATATTATATATTATATTTTAAATGGAAATAACATATTATTATAGTTTTTACGAAATTCTATGTCATTAATTATTATGTTAAGAAATGAATACTGTTGAATCAAAACTTTAAAGTATTTTAAAAGACATTTTTTTCAAGGCAGGAGGGGGGTAAACTATTTGTACTACCTTGTGTTTCAAATGTACTAATTTCACAAGATAATAATTTTGGTAATAATTAATTTTATAGTACTAGATAGATCGACAATGGACTATATAAAGAATCCTGACAAATACTTATAATATTAAACTTAAATTGTATAAAAATATGAAGCAATACTTTATTTCTAAGTTCTTTAACATTTTTAGGGGGCAGATTTTAACACTCAAGCCTAAGAATCACCCTGTATACAGCTTTTTGAGCTTAAGAGTACATATTAATTAATATTTAATTGTTTTTTTTTTCGTATCCAGTCCGATTAAAAAAAAGAAACGAATGTTTTTGACGCAATATAGCACACAATTCTTTCAGTGTTTTCTTCGCTAAAAATCAATCGGACCGTTTTTATTTTGCTCCGTTCCATTTTTATCGTATGAAACTATGTGTAAACTGCATTTTTTTCACTTTTAACAACTCCTATTAATACTATATCCCAATGCAATATATTATAATACATTATAAAGCTATTCGCGGCAATGTTAAATTCTACTATAAACTGTCATTAAACGTTGATATATTGACATATCTGTGTGCGCGTGTGTGTATAATGTAAATTTTATAATATTTACCGTTAGTCAATCAAGCAGCTATACACGAACACACAGTTTTTTAAAAACATTTTCAAATTAATATAAATGAATATCTAGTTCATATCATGATACACGTTTACAGTTGTTTGATTGAAATTTAAAATAACTGATAAACCTGGTAGTATACTTGTGTTTTAGGTATTCATAATATAGTTTTTAATTTTTTTTACCGAATTGAACTATAAAAAGTGAAAATGAATTCTAGGCAACTGTGTATGATCGCAATTTTTTACAATATACTTGTTGATAATCAGAATATGATGGATACTTTTAACCGTATAATTACGTGCAAATATAATATTATATTTACAATTATACTACGAGTAATAAAAATTGTACAACAATAATAACAAATCACACAAAAACGTTGTTGATCAACGACCAACGTATATACGAGTACGTATTCATTATAGAATTTTTGCCATATGGCTATAAATGTATACGAATATATATGTGTGTTTGTATAAAGCGCAGTAAAAAATATAAAAAAAAACAATATTTATTATCCAAATGTTGTTATTATTATAGTGATGAGTGAATTTATACTTATATACGATATATACATAAAAATAACGTGGCGGTCGATTGTCAGTGGTTTATTAGGACGATCGTTGTCCAACTTGGCCCACCTGCATTCCATAGACACACACACGCACACACACACATACAGACTCTTGTACACATTCACATGCTCACATATAACGTAAGCGAACACAAATCCATCGTCCGCCGCCGACCACCTGCAACAATACCCTTCTCTGCGTTCCCAATCGCCCCGAGTCGCCCACTACTACTACTATAAGTAACCCCTATATGATTATCTCTACGCGTTCTATCCCCACCGTGTCACAATAATTACGTAAAGATCCGTTACGATGACGACGAGAAGATAATATGTTGCCGGTCTAGACTGCAGGTCCCTTATTGCGTGTATATGTAGTTAGGTTATAGGTACCTGTCCGAAAAATCGTCTAATGGAATGTAGAATACATTATATGATATCCAAGGCCAACAAACAGAAACGTGATATTCGCAAGCTGAAAATCATTGGCGTTCTGCTTATCCGAGGTCGACATTTTTGTTAAAATTAAAATTTTCCTGCTCCTGGGAGTATACGTTTACTAGAAATTTCCTTTTTTCTATGAATATTTATTATTCGTAAAAAAAATCATAATAATTATAGAGTGGTGGACAAGTGTAATGTACGATCACAAAATAAAAGACAATAGTAATCGTCGAAGGGTACAGGATTTAGAACACCATGTCCACAAAAATACCGTGGATAGAACATCAAACTTGATCTCGATCACCACGTACCACTTATTTTTTTTTCTAATTATAAATAAAGGAAACAAAAACGTTCTCGTCAAAATACACGCATCTGTTAAAGCGAAGCACTTATGCGAAAAAATACAATAAGGGTTAAAGCTAATTATACGGGTTGTTAAAAAAAATTAAATCATGTACTACAATATTCAAGGGAAAAAATAAGCAGGAAGTTGTGTACGAATATTTCCATGAAATTATATTGGGATCATTTTTTAATTTTTTTTTTTCAAAGAATAATGTCTATAAAATATTGTTTCATATTTTTTAGTATAAATTTTAAAATTAACTGATGTTTAAACATACATTAATGTGTATTCATATGCAAAATGAGTTATAAGCGTGTGTACCCTTAAGTAAGTATACACTATAGTTTATGTTTCGTTTTGTATTATTTGAACAGCTTCGAAGTAAACTCACAACTGTCATAACAAATATTTTTAACTGAAATATGAAGCAGTCTGAATACTTTTATTTTTATTGTTATTAAATATACATTATTGGAAAATACAATGCTTTTAATCAATCTAAAAGTTCGCATTGTTAAATAAGAAAAATCATTTTAAAATCGATGAATATTAACATCACTTTAGATAATTATAAAAAATGGTTTGAACTATAAAATAATATTTTTCAATTTCCCATGGTTAGTAATTTTTCACAGATAAATTTCTAAATTCTAAATTATTGACGTGGATCAAAAAGGGCCTTTTCGGTACAACTATAAGCTACTGTTTAAAGTAATGTACCTACATAATACTAATTGTGTGTATTAAAAGCGTGGCAATAATGATTTTTAGGACAGGCAAAGAAAATAATATCCAAAATATGTCTAATGGAATGGTACAATTGAGTTAATTTTTTTTTCTTTGTGCACGTTCTCTCTTTTTACAAATCCCGTAGTGCCACTATCAACAGCGCAGAGCGTAAAATAAAAAAACATGAAATGTGCTAGGGGAAAAAACTTGCGGTCGGGTATTCCTCCCCATTTCGTGTTTGTCCTCAGTTCTTAAAAAAAACTCGTAGGAGAGAATGAAAAAAAATCAATCAAAGTGTTATTTCTCCCCTCGTTTTGCGGTTTCGTCTCATTTAATTCGAGATCATTGCATAACCGTAATAAAAAAAAAAAAAATAAATAAATTATATGCGTATACCATCAAATGAACCTGAACGTTCGTTGTTAATAGCTAGATTGATCATGGTAATCCGAATGATAACATCAAGTCGTGGGAGACCAAGTGGTAAATAATATAATGTTTTTTTTTCGCACTTAGAAGTATTGTTTAAATCATAGTTCAGTTTACAGTAATACGAATATATTTCCAAATGAACAAAATACATTAATACACGAACACAAAGTTTACTGACGCAAAAACAGTTTCCAGTTACATTCATGTTTCTTTCGAGGATTTTATACATATTTCAGTACTACAGTTTTACGCACAGAACTATGACTAATTCGATTTATGCGTGAAGCAATTTTTTTCCTCAAAAAATTACTGCATAAAAACAACTATCATATACGAAATTGACACAGATTTTGTTTTTGACATAGCATTAGCGACTGTTATGGATAAGAATGGAATAGTACTAGTAGTAGGAATTATAGTATTTGAAAAAGTTAGAATCTTTAATAGTACTTATTGATGTTGAGTACAGGTAAATATGAGACACATTCAGTGGATTGAATATTAAAGGGGTGTAAATTCCGTTTGAAATAAATAATGGATATATTATTACTCGTATAATCGCGAGCCGGCAACCTTTTTTAGTTCGATAATACTTTAAGAAATTCAATACATCACATTATCATTTGGGGCAAATAAATCCATACCCACTGTGTACAACAAATTTATCCCAAATGATAATGTGATGTATTGAATTTCTAAAAATATTATCGAACTAAAAAAGGTTGCCGACTCGCGTTTATACGAGTAATAATATATCCATTATTTATTTCAAACGGAATTTACATGTCGATCAATATTTATGAGTATTATATTATTTGCACTCAATCGGCTACTTTGATTTTCTTAAGAATAATACGCATATTATTAATTATTATTTCAATACAATTCGTAAATAGATAAATACATTTGAAAAAAATATCAAAGTGTTTTTGAGATAATTGTGGTTATAAACTAAATAAGTTTCAAATAGTTATTCATTTATTATAGAGATGGCTATCGTAATGTTGAAGAAAATTTTTATTTTCTCAATATTTCATTAGCTTTTACACTAGTCGATACCAAGAGCATCAAACGATTGATATATATTTTCGTATAGTAATAAAAGTAATAAAATTTGACGGCAGAATAAATTCCAAACCTTTTCTTCCATAAACATTGTAGGTTAATTATGATTATGAAATAAATTAGATGTTGTGATTGCAATGTAGTCATAAATTTTGTTAAGAAGTTTTTTTTTTAACTAATTAGAATTAATTAGAATACTTGACTCTATATTTATACCAATATTTATGTTCTTATTACTTTCTTATCAGTTTCTTTAAATTATAATATAGATCGTATGGTTAGTTAAATCGCATTTAAGCAAAGTGACGACTAAACCATATATTTATTCCAATGGAGTATCCAGTTTTTTTGAGAAGGGAAGATTTGACAAATATTACAATAACATACTCAATAGTTAAAAATCAAGTCACCTACCGTTGATCAATGACCATATTCTATTTATATAAATGTATAAAGTAATAACATATACGTGAATTATGATGAGAGTTAAGTCAATATTGATTTTCCAACTTAAAAGGTAAATAGTATTATTTTTAAATTCTTAAATATTTCGAGGACAGAACTTCGAAGACTCTTAGTTACTCCTATCCATCTGAACTAGACCACGAATATCAGTATCTAATTATAAAATAACAAATAACATTTAACTATTTTTATCCAATCTTTTAACTTTTTTAGTAGAAAGATAAATAATTAATTAAATGCTATGCAAAAATGTTATTATGCAAATCTATATTTATAAAGTTTAGAATACTTATGTGAAATTCGAGGTTTGATGAAAAGGCAATAGCATTAATGCAAAGATCATACTTGATTGGAGTAGTAAAATTACACTTATCAAGTTAAATAATGAATTGGTTTTCTGAAGATATAATAACGATAGTACTTTTTTGTTTATTAAAATACTGGACGAGTGATGATACAAAAAAAATGTAAACTTAACAGGAGAACACGAGATATAGATAGGTACGTTTTTATTTTATTTCCACCGATAAATACCCATTGTAATCTCAGTAAAACGATACTATAAAGCAGTGGTGGCCAAACTACGGCCCGCGGGCCAACTCCGGCCCGCCATCATTTAATATCTGGCCCGCGAAAGTCTTCTATATTACAGCACTTATTTGTATAACTGTAATATTTTGCATTTACGTAAAAAAAAATTTAGAATGCATTTTTTTATGGCCCGCGATAAAAAAAAGTTGTTTTTTATGGCCCGAGGAAAAAAAAGTTTGGCCACCACTGCTATAAAGCATAGTAAACAAAAATTGCTTACCGATGGACACATTTTGCACGTGTATTTTCTTCCTCCACCGTTTTGATGTGTGACTACGTGATGTGCGTCTGTGATCTTGGTTGCATTAATTGGATGAGGTACAATTAACATGGGTGTCGCTGAGTTTCCAGTGGGTGAAACGCTGCTCGCAGTACTCGCCGTACTGTGAGACCTAGGTGTTCCTCCTCCGTGATGCTGGTACATACCAGAACCATCTTCCATACCTCCTGTAAATCGTATAACATTGACTTTGGTTACGTGTTCCTAATAATGTTTTAGAATATAAAGTTAATGTGCATTATTTTTTTTTTTTTTTACTATTACCGAGCAATCATGAGCCGCGAATAAAAATTTAGTTTGCTGATACGAGAGAAAAACGTAAAATGAGTTGTCAACACTTTTTTTGAACAAAGATAATTTTAGATAAGTATCGAAACCGGTTTTCCAGTTCTCAATCAAATCTTACTGGTTATGATTTATTCGTTTTCAATTAGTCATAACAGTTTTAATTTAAAATAAACATAGGAAAATAAAAAGAAGCAAATTCGGTATTTTTGCGATATCTTTGGGATTTTTGGAATTTCGGATCTACATCTAACGTGATGTTAAAAGATATATTTAACAATGGAAATACATTTGGTATAGAATAGTAAAATATTTCATTTTAGTCGCATGATGTTGTTAAACGAATTGAATAATTTATAGTAAATGAATCGTTTGTTAGAATAATAATAAAAAAAAAAAGTAAAGTCAGGAACTTGTATTTTAGCAACTAAAATGAACATTTTGCAGTAGATATTTGATAAATTAGACAGATTTCTTGTGACCGTATTATCCATATGGGTAAAAATGTATGGAAAATTCGGCGTTTCAAAGTGAATCGGCGTCTTATTATTATTCTTTGAAAACAAGTCCGTTTTAAATTTAAAACCTGTTCCGAAATAGTAATGTACACAAAATATTGAATTTAGAATGATAATGTATTTGTTACACAATAGGTTAGGTTATTAATAAAACAGTAAAAGTGTTTCATAACCGTATTTTGGTTACTGCACAGAGTTAAACAGAAATTATTATCTCCTGAATTTTGTTTTGTTTTATTTTATTATATTTAATTTAATTTTTTTTTTTTTTTTTATGACATTTGTATTATGCACACACAATATACACACTAATTTAACTCATTTAAAACAGTTTCAATACGTTGCAATTAAATTATTATTATTAATTTTTTTATTTTATAAATAAAATACATATAGACTAACGTTCGATTAATAATGTTAAGTAGAGTTGTTAAGTAAAACTGGTTTTTTTTTTAAACTAAGTAAATAATTAACGAACATCTTATCATAAAAAAAAACAAGTTTTACCCATGTAAATCCGATCAAGTTTGTATGACCATACGAATTTTTAAGTGTTTATTAGCATAATTTTCACTATCAGATCAAGGGATACATAAACTTTCACCTCAATATCCTTTTAAGGTTTAAATTTTTAAGAAAAATCAACAGAACTGTGTATTGTGTGTCAAGAATTTCGTGTTATTTGCATGTTTTTTTTTGAAATAAACATATAAAATGGTTGTCAATGAAATAAAATATATTTCATAGAATTACATATGCTTACAATACGACTTATAATTCTCAAACGTTATGACATTCTGTAACATATCGTAATCAAATCCAAGTGGACAGAAACTTTTTTTTTAAACAGGCTCATGAAAATTATCAGTATAATATAGAATTACTACTACTATCTAATATATAAAATAAGTGTATATATATTTACATACACTCAAATATTGGCCGAATAACTGCTAGTCAGTCAGTTCAAAGACAAAGCGGACATGAGTATACGAAAAAGTGATAAAATGAGCATTGGGGAGGATGTAATGAGCCGTAGCGCAGTCAGACAGCTCGGAAAGGAATTCAAGGTAAGCATCGGTAGACGGTTTTACCTTGTCAACTCGGACACGTACTTCGCCACCATCATTATGACTATCGAATACGATTACGACCCCGCGTGTCGTATCAATAGTTACAAACATCGATAACTCGTGAAAAAATATTTTTAATTATTCGTGTAGCATATTCCGTGCCCACAGCTACCGAAACTTATAAGAAAATTAATAATTTTATTTAATTATTTGACAATTAGGTTGTTATATTAGGAAAATAAATATAGTATACGTTACAGGGGAATGCTCTGTTGCGCAGATTTCGATGAAAACATTCCTTTACAATTTGACGACAGTATATTATTAAAAAAACTAACGAGCCCATATATTAGCTATCTAAGTATCTCTACGGTGTATACGTAGACAAACACTTACTAGTCAATATATTTTTCATTGTGTACGCGAAAATATGACATAATAAAACGATTAATTGAAGGGTACTAATGATTTATTTGGGCATTGTCAAATGATGTATCGACTATTAATCTAGTAAAGATGTACGTACCTTTTGAAAGATGTTGGTTGTGATCGTTGTTGTTATTCATTTTAGCCTAAAACATAGAACAATATGATTATTAATTATGCATTTAAATAAGCTTTACGAATGAACGTACACAAAAAAATCGTACTTTGATGGTATTGTAATTTATTTTTCATTGCTATATTTATTTATGTTCTAATATTACGTAAAAATGTTCTTTTTTTTTATTCAGTGCACTTTTTTTTTGGTTGTTATAAATATAGTATTTTATATATAAAAGGTTCGTTCCGTTAAATGTTAATAAATAAATAAGTCTTGACAATGTTATTCGAATGAACGATGTAATGAGAAGGGACTTAGGGATGTTTAAAAAACTTTACATAGTTTCTCGTTGAAAATATCGAGAAAAATGTCATTGTGTTGTTATAAAATACATACGATTTGAAGATAACATTTAAAATGTAATTAGTAACATTTTACACTGTTTTCTAAACGATTATGACATATAGGATGTATAGAACATTGATATAAATTTTCTACTCGATGTTTTTAATTATTATTCCGGGTACTCCGGTGCCTAAAATGAATATTATTATGAATGTATAAAAGAGGAAGCTAGAAACCAGTTTAATTTATTTGTTTAAAACAGAATACCTAAACCACAAACATTTTACATGTAACTCGGCAGTACGAGTGTAAATAATAACGAGGTTTAAAAGTATTATTATTCGCAGTTTTTTTTTTTTTTTACCTCATAGCCTTGTTTCATGGCTGTCTGCCTAGTCCAGCTATAGTCCACTTCTTTGCCGTGACCACCGCATTGCTAAATAAATAAATAAAAACAACCAATTAGAACAAGATACGGCGATCAGTATAAATTTGGACTCACCAGAGCACACTCGTGTGCGTCAAGAATGAATAATTTCAACACACTTAAAAAATTAATGTTCTACAATAAGACTACGTAGTTATGGGTCAACGAGGGTAGAGATTTTTACATTTACTTTGGGCTACATCAATATTACGAATTATTATTTATTTTATTATTGATTAATCCGTTATTATTTATTTGTATAATTTTTAATTTTTTTTTTTATAATGATAGATGCTTTTTGTTAAATTGATTGATACTGCAACAATATGTCGAGGGGAACTGCTACAGATGTTGCACCCTATCGATATTGATCGCCTAACACGTCTCCGCATCTACTATAAATAATATCAATATAATGAGCGTAATTCGATTATTATATAACAGTTTTATGCTATTTTAACTTTTTTTACCGATAGTTTTGTAGTACATTGTCACGTATTTTGGTTAATATACTCATCTCCCTTTGAGATCTGTTAGTATTGGAAAAATGAGTATCGCAATAAAGATAACTGTTCAAAAACTATTATCACTGACACAAAATGCTTAGGCTATAATTTTCAAAAAAAATTAACTTTTTTAAAATATTTTAGAAATATTATACATTTATATAGTTAAAACAGATTTCTAAAGAGTTGTGAAATTTCGCGAAAATCAGTAAGTTCATTGAAAATTACGATTTATCTTTAAAACACATTTGAGGTATACGTCGGTATTCGTCAATACGTTCAGTTGATTATATAAAAAAAACACCGTTATTTGTTTCACAATCGGTGAATTCATCTGAATGTAAACATGTTTTATTATGTTTTCCTTTTCGGGATTTTTATTGTTTGGCAAAACTTTTCAGACGCACTGTTACCCCGCCCTACCCCTGACCCCCGCAGCTGTCGCAGCGAACGACTGTCTCGTATACCCGAATTCTCCGTCGATTTATTATCTGGTTCTGTTCGGACGACTATAACACTCCGAGTGTCCCGATATAACGGTCATCTACCCGCAGACGGTTTAAGAAACAATCGAATTCGATTATACCGTCTTTCGAACGCATACCACATTTAGCGAAATATCGTGAACAATCAACATCGTCACATGTATTATATGCGCGGTACGCGCACGTCGTTTTACTCACGTTTTACGTAATTTACAAACCGAACGAATTATTTACACATTATTTATATGGAACACAGTAATTAATATAATAATAATATGTAATGTATCCGTTTTGTATTTCATCATGCTTAGAATTAATCTGGCCGAGCGTACCGGTCCGTAAGTCGTATTTGTGTGTGTGTGTGTGTGTGTGTGTAATTTTCAACATTTTCCAAAGTGTTCGTCCAACAGAAATTAAGATAATCCTCAAGTGTAGTTGTACTCGAATTCGTTCTCTGTTTTGTTTTCACAAATTTAATAGTTAATACGAATGCACTGCAACAAATATAGTTGTATTATATTATTACGACCATGTACCATATTAATCCCATTCTCGAATAATAATTCCGTTTGAAAACGTAGGTACTTCGTACATGTTGTTATGGGTGTATGTATGTATAAATATATATATGGTTTTAAGCTAACGCGGTCGTGGGATTAACTACCTATTAGCATAGTAGGAAATATCGTAGGTTTTGGTAACTTGATTTTGATCCGCGTTGCTTCCTGTATAGTTCGATCTCGTCATCTTTGTACAGTCATGAATCAAAATGCAATTAAAAAAGATGCATTATAAATTATTTATGTTAGATAAAAATTAAAACGATTCGCGAACGTATAAAAAGCGATTCTCTTATCGAAGATATATTTCTTATGTGATTTTCGCCATCTACTATAATGCATATATTATATTTAATGTATGTACCATAGAATATAGAGTATATTTTATTGTTTATTACGAAGTAGTGTGTTTAGGAAAAACGGAGTGCAGCGATGTTACGTGCGATCTACCAGTTTTACACAATCACCGAAAAGAAAAATGGAATAAAACTAACCTTTAGCGGTCTCGGTCTTTGTTATTTTCTTTTGTGTCGTAAAGAGAATCATAAATTATTATCTCCTAAGACAAACGAAAGGAACGCCATTATTCGGTAGAAATAGATGCATCACAAAAATAACACATAATCTCGTATAAATTTGAGTTATTACGAAATAAATATATAAACGTAAAACATATATTGTATACATAATATCAAATAAAAAACAACAGTAAATTATCCCGTACCGTAGTATTACAATAGAACACGAAGGAAGATAGAATATATGCTGATAAAAGTTCAAGTAAACTCGCTTGAACGAGAACATATCGCCTGCTAAAACGTTCGATTAAATATCGAAGAATTAGTCCTACTACCCGGTAAACCAGATTAAAAAATAAAATAAAATCATTACTAATGTAATCTTTACTATATTAAATCATAAAATAATCGTGCAAGAAATGTTCAGGAATTAAAGATTAATTCCAGTACGATATTGTTTTTTAGATCTCAAAAATCGCACTTAAATTATTTTATTATACGTACTCCTATACAGATTTTAACAGTCATATGCTTAATAGGGTGTTGACCAGTTGCCCCAACGGCTGTTATCGGGATTTTTAAAATATACCAGTTGCCCTCGACCAAATGTACCAGTTGCCCCCAACTGAATGTACCAGTTGCCCTCACATGTTAATATATACACGATTACAATATATAGCCTGTAAAATAGGGGAGGTAAATATACAAATAATAAATAAAATTATTTATAAAAATAATGTTAAATAGTATAAAATGATAAAATCAAATTTTGATATTTGCAATTATATATGATATTGTATTTTGTAATAAATAATAAATATAATATATTATATAAATAGCATGGATAAAATGAAAATTATAACGATAGAAATAAAAAATTCATAATAAATCGTAGTACACATCAAATAATATGAAAAAGTTAATAAAATAATAATTAAAATTAAAAAGTATAATTATTTAAAACTAACAAACCATTGCCCTTTTCACTATACACTCGCGTAATATTTTCCATCGTGTTAACAACGTCAGTGCTTTTCGTCTACTAAAATATACCTATCAAAGACATATATATAGGTATACATCGTATCATATAATAATGTTTAACAAAAAAAAAAAAAAACTACTAATAAAGATAGGTTTAGTAAATGATAATAACTAGTGTATTCCGATAAAGCGTAATATAATTGTCGTTAATATTGTTATAAATCGGCTATCCATTTAGACGCGTCTAAATTTACGATTTTGTAAAATCCTGGCTTTGCACCTAGTAGTAGGTTATTATTCAATTATTACAATTTTCATTTTATCCATACTATTTGTATAATATATTGTATTTATTATTTATTACAAAATACAATATCAAATATAATTGCAAATATCAAAATTTGATTTTATCATTTTATACTATTTTACATTATTTTTATAAATAATTTTATTTATTATTTGTATATTTACCTCCCCTATTTTACAGGTTATATATTGTAATCGTGTATATAATAACATGTGAGGGCAACTGGTACATTTGATTGAGGACAACTGGTACATTTTGCTCTAGGTAATTTGGGGGGAATTGGTATAAAAAAATGTACTTTTGGGGGCAACTGGTACATGCCCGCTTAATAATGACCGTACCAAATATCGTTAACAACCTGTCGTAGTAAAACAATTGAGTTAACGATCACCCACAGAAGTCGTCTTCTTCGCAGTTGCACTACTGTGTTAAACATGCTTATTTTTTCGACGCACATATTTGTGTAGGTTTTGGTTTTATCAATCGGGCGGGCGGGAGAAGAAAACATTTGTCGGTAAGCTGCGCGTGTACAGGAAATTCAGAATTTCTTCCGTTAAACCACCGCCGCTCGACGACGGACTGAGACGACAAACACGGTGTAAAAACGTTAAGGTTATTTCGATACCACCCGCCCAAATACTTATAGGGGGCTGCTGGCCACCCTTTCCTGCTCACCGAAATTATATCAAGAAAAAAATAAAATAAAATGCGTAATGAACCGTAACTACGTGATTTGAATAAAAATCTTACCGAGACGTATATATATATATATATATACGAATCACTACGGCGGAGATTAATGTTTTTCGTCAGTTGTAAAATGAAAAATATGATAAATGATAGGAGGCACACAAGGTGTTCGATCTCAGTATACCTTGACAAATCCGCGTTGTTCCGGATCGCGTCAGAATGTTAAATAGATCTTGGGAATGAAAATAATAATATATAAACCAGATATCTGGTGCAGTAAAAGGGTGTGAGATGTGTACGCTAATACGTGTATAGTATAAGCAGACAATAGCTACCTGCATTTCAATGCGCGCAACGCTAAATACGGTCATGACTATTCGACGAATAAAACCTACACCACACCTGATTTCTGGATTATTTTCATGTGTACTTTAAAATCATCATCATATCTGTTGCGGATAAAAATCCAGGTAGCTATTAGATGGCACGGAAACAAATAGTGGTTTAGATAATTTATAAAATTATATTAAATTTTTATCAAAAAATGAATAATATATATGTACACAAATCTAAAACAAATACATAATATGTGTAGTTGTTATTGAAATTCAAGTCGATTTAATGTTCGAACATGGTTATAAATACAGTTTATTGCAAATCACATTGGATTTTAACGTAGTCACTAAATGGGCTCTTTAATCGATAGTGTTTATAATTTATTGAAAACTAAATTATGATTTAACGACCGTTGATAACCAAATCAAAAGTTGTGCTCGCACTGTAAATAATTGTACTACTTGAAGTATTTACAAAAACATTTATTGTGAATATTATATGATTTCATTTAAAATTCAAAAACCAGACTTCGAATATTGTAGAGTGGACTGCACAATGTATGTAGTACATAAATATGTTAAACTATTCTACAAAGCAAATTCATATAGTGTAATCGTGTACTAAGTGCCGCGGTCAACTGTGTTCTACAAAATACGTTTAATATGTATTGAAATTTGGCACAGGTAAAACAAATTAAGTATAAAAGTTAACACTATAATTAAAAGCTGTTATCGTTCAATCAATATTATTAAATTATTTTTAATATAATTATCTCGACCAGTGTCTTACTGTTTCTCATAATTATAAGTTATGTTAGACATGTATCGTTAGAGAAAATCACAACGAAATACTTGAACTTCTATGTAAACAATTATATCATATATGTTTTAAGGTCCATAAAGCTAACGGAGAAAATCAAACATTGATTTTCGCTTAAATTCCGACATTTGGTGCTATTCAACGGTTAATTTAATCAATAGTTATGATCCACACGGTTTTAACGTATTAGGTTAAAGACATTCATATGAAACTAGTTGAATTTCAGAGTTCAACTCAGTTATATTGCTTCAAAAGTTATCTTTGTTCTTACAACTATACATAGCATGAGGTTATTTCTTGTATTACCCATTATAAATGTATCATCATACGATAAAAATAATATATAATAAACCTACATTACCGATGATAAAATATTTTCTAGTCATTCAAAATTGTTCCACGTTTCATATTAATTCAATATTCAAAATGTATATACTTCGTTCAACGTAATATAATCCTTGCATAAGTACATTATTTAATTTCCGAAGATAAAACTAAATTCCGACACTATGGTTAAGTAACAAATTCAGTGGTACTCATAATTAAATAGACAAAAATCCTTTAGGAAAAAAATAAATTAAATCATTTTAACCAATAGTGTAATAAAGTTTAAAACGCGGTGCCATTATTAGTTGAATTTTTTTTTTTTTTTTAGTATAACGTGTATTCAAATTGACCAACGGATACTTATATAGGTACTGTATTTGTAATTAACACATGTAAATACTTGAAAATAACAGAAATGAGTTACGGTTGATGAAATTTAAATGAAAAAGCTTGACGTAAAAATAACTTAAAATATTATTAATAACCATTGTTATTGTATATTACTGAATAAAAAAAAATAAAAATAAAAAAGGCACCAACATGTGACGGAATTTAGAGAATAGAATTCTGCCGTCGTGGGCGAATTAAAGAAGACTTTAGGATGCATTGTGCTCTAATGAAGCTCTGAGGGGTGAGCGAGGTGGCGGGGATAGTATCGAGACTGGGTGAGCGGAATACAACTGATGGCAGAGGTTGCGGGGAGGGTTGAAAAAAGTCCCGGACCAGAAAAAAAGGGGTCGCGTGTATACACACACACACACAGACATACCCACATATATATATATATATATATATGTATATATATATATATTCATAAGAGAGAGGGGAAGTAGTGGGCGTAAAACGTTATAAAAAAATCAATAAGTGCTGTAAAAAAAACCGGGGTTTTTTTCCCCGGGGATGATGGGACAGGGGGTAGTGGTGGAGATGGAAAGCGCATGCTCATCAACGCAAACGGAGGGTAAAAAGCTGGTGAACTTTTTTTTTCACCCGCCGCCAGTATAACCCTTGTTAAAAAAGTTTCGCGATGTGAAAATGTAGGGAAAAAAAATAAAGCAACACTTAATCGAGTGAGCGAGTGTATGTGTGTGAGAAAAATATCACCTAAAGTATATGCTTAAGAACGACTAAAGGTCAAACTTTTTGTTCAATCTGAAGACGCCTCGTACCGGCGGAAAGGGTTCACGTGTGTTCCAAATAGATCATAAGTTTTGACGTACACGTTTCATACAACTATAAAGAATAAACCCGTTCCTCAAGTTGATTAGCGATTTGAATTTGAATATTATTTTCGCTAAAACCGTTACAACTCATGTTCGATGTCCGCGGAACAGCGACGGAAAAGCAAATCTAATTTAATACTAATCAATGTGTTGCTGACTGTTGTAAAAACAAGCGACATGGTCCGAAGAATATGAAGCACGATGCACCTTCAGAAATACGCAGAGATTTTTATAGCTAAAAAAAAACTATACGTTCGAGAATTGATTGCGTTTCTATAATCGCAGCCGTCAGTCCGTCATATAATGTATAGTAACCGGCAACAACGTAATATTATTAATAAAATACGCTCTCCGCAATAACCGCTAATGACAGGCGGTTTCGGTGTGAAACCAATCCGAAGTACTCGTATATGTTTGTTCGAAAATATTCGAGTCATATGGATGAGTTCACATAGTTTACGACTTTCAATAAGACCATAATTAATACCCGAGACTCGGTTTACGCGTTTGATATTATATAATATTATATATATACATTCAAATGTTAATTTTTTCGAAAACACCAATAACCTATATAAGTGCTGATAAACGTGTAGCCGATGTAAAACCGGGTCTAAAACCGAACAATTTGGATAACGAGCAATGACGCTATCCGAAATGAAATGTTGTCACGCATTATTTTTCGTTGTATTGTGTTTTTAAAAACATATACTGAACATATAAAACGGATTTATGTCTAAAAATTATTAACCCCTTTCGACAATAATGACCTAGCAACAAATCTCAAAATATTTGAGTATTTTTAATAGATTCAGCGAATACATGTAATACCGATTTTTAAAACGATTCCTGTTTAATAACGGAGACCGAAGAAATATTTGACTCGATTAATTTTTAATTAATTCCTTGTCATAGTTTATTTCGTCTTCGATGTCCATACCATATAGTTCTTAATAAACAATAATTGTTTTTTTCACAAGCACAGTATAATACTCTAAAGTAAAGTATATCTCTGCGTAAACAATAAAACTACTTTCAAACTTTATAATATTATTAAAATCAATTTTTTAAAAACAACTTATTTTATAAAAATCAAAAACGATTTTTATAATTGCAATTAAAATGTGTGTAATTATGTGATGCACAAAAATATTATTGCAAGTTGATTAATATTAAGTTATGTCTCACAATAGATTGTGAGTTGATATTTTTTAAATTCAATTTGACTACAACGAAGTAGTCTAGTGTTTTTTAAATTATTCAGTTATCTTTGAAAAAACATTTTAAAAAAATGGTATTTTTATTTCTCTGTTAGAAAAAATAATACTTCTGTAAACATAATGAACAGAATATTCAAAAAGTAGTATTAAAACAACGGCCAGATAATTTTCAAAACATAATCGATTGTTGTATTATACTGCAGTGCATTACATATAAAGGTATTATTATCTACAGTTATCATAGAAATTTTCATATCGCACTAGCACGGCACAATAATATTTTTGGAATGTTTATGTATATGTATTTTTGTATATGAATCCCTTGGCATTGCGGTAGCTCAACGTACCATATACCTTATTGACTCGTCATCCGAAGTATATTGACGTATAATTGAATGTTATTAACATATTTTCGAGTCGTTAAATCAAAACCCAATGGGTTATCACAAATATTTTGAAAAAACGTTAAAGACATCGATGGGACGTAGTAGTTGAAACGATTAAGGTGATTGAACGTTCACGAGGTCTTTATGTAAAAGGACGATCTGCGCTAGTGATTTCTATGTTACACCATGAAAATTATGATGTCAAAATGAGATCGCTTTAAACAGCGTAAACAGGTTTTCTAAAAAACGGCCGAAGCGGATATGTTTTTCAAACACACTTATCTGCCTGCTGCCAACCTGCCAGGATCCACGCAGTCCCTGTTCCTATGAACCCCTCCCGCAAGAGTAGGTACCCACATACACCGACAGCAATATTATTACACTGCGTTTTCACCGTACATACACGTACTAAAGAATTACCGTAATCGACAGTACACGTCTGAATTATCGGCTAAGGGTGATATTCTGGATCAATTATCCCGCGAGATTATGTTTTCGAAATTTATATTCCAGGTGAAATCCGAACTGCCGTTGCCGCCGCCGTTAACCGAAACTAATTGATATAAATATGATCGATGACTATTAATCCGACGTTAATGGGACTGGTGATGATTATTATTATTTATTTTTTATAAATGTTATTCATGAATGCCCGGTTTCTCGTTTGGAATAAATAACGTGCTGCAATATACATATAATATATATAAAACCTACAATAAGACTGTGTGACTATTATTATTATAATGTATTCGTTTTACTAGTTTCTGTTTAATTTATAGTTGTAATTCTAGTTATTGAAGACATTTTCGTTTTTATTAGAATACAATTTTTTTTTATTATGATGTCATACTAAATTGTGTGTATGTCTCATTTTTTCAAATTGCTTTTGACTTTAACGGAGACTTTTATCACGAGCAATTTATCCGCACCATAGTAGTCAACAGCTTTTTTAATCAATATTACGCTTCATTACGAATACAATTCGCATTGCTGTTTATTATTCGTTAAATAGTTTCATTTTAAAAACACGTGCAACTTGGAAAATTCAAACAATAATAATAATATAAAAAAATTATACATATTACTAAATAAGAAGATAACAACAGCAAGAAAAAGAGTCAATTTCTTGTTCGATACAAATAATCTATATAGTATAGGTATTTCTACAAACCAGACTTGAAAACGAAAAACAATGAATAATTGAAGAGCAAAAGTTTCACAGGAGTTAAGTGTCATATTGTATTATTGTGTGAAATGGAAAGAAAATAAAAATGATATTTAAAATAGCCGAGATATAAATGTAAATTATGTACCATTACTATAACCATAATTATATTGATACCACGTATATCAATACTTATGTTACAACTATTACTACAACTTCTAAATAGAAGTACTATTACTACTACTATTAATAATATTATAATGCAATAATAATCAAGAAGAATTTAATTTTAAATAGATTATATAAAAATAGTTTAAATAGATTCAATAGATCTTTATTTTAGTAACCTATTCTTATTACGGTCAACAATTATTTTTATTGTGCATATTATTATTATGCCATTGAGAAAACACGATGGAAATACTTAAATGTATATTATTATTTAAATTCAAGTATCAATATAAATTAATATACTCGGTACATCAATAAGAAAAAATGTATTTAAATATTTCACTGAATACGTATAATAATACGTTATTAATATATTGATATTTGGTTGTTTTTGTTGAAAATTATAACACGTAAACATTTATTTTTTATTTAAAATAATTCGAATGGTTTTTACATCGAACGTGCTATGTAAAGTAAATGTTGTGTTAATAGTAAGGAGATAAGAAATTATTTCCTGTATACGGTATCATGAGTATAATGATTTTGAACACCACCATTTGATTACAATCATTATGTTGAATTTTTTTAATCATGTCCAGTCTGTTAATATATTTTTCAATAGAATAATAAATACCAATCGAAAGTGCAAAAATCGAATTTGCTTCCGTTCTTCCGTTATTAAATCGCCATTTTAGAATTGTGCGTAAATTATACTGATTGGTCGTAGACATATGCGTGCACGCCAGTTTTGTTTTACAGAATAATTATACATGCGTATAAACACGACTATTCGTATAAAACTCGAGAACATTTTTTTTTTTTATCAAATAACTTTAACATTGCAAGAAAGCTGTTTTATTGTCCAAGAATTACGTCCTGACAAAATGACGGTGGAGCATACCACCATGGTACATCGATCATATGTATGACAGATGTATAACTATCTCCCATTCATGATTCCATGATCTAGAGCGAAAAATAATAATAACAATTATAAGGTCATTGCACAAATACATTATAAAACCCGAACCCTTTTCTTCGGTGAACGAGAATTAAAACCTATGAGTATTGTGTCGTGACGTTTGATAATGGTTGTCGATCATCGACATTTGTTCTAATTTTCATAAACGTTTACGAATTAAATATGACGTACATAGACTACACACTACATTGTACACAGAGTTATCAATTTTGCTGGTATTCGTGTAATAATAATAATCGAAATACTAATGACATTTGTTATAAACCAAACTACGAACGATTTATGTACAATCTAGGAAGTAATAATGAAACATTAATAAAACATGAACGTATATTTTATAATTCTGAACGATTTTGAATGGACTTTAATTTACATCGTCGGAGAATATATAATAAGTTAGTTACTGTTATTTAATAACTTAATTTTTATTGAAATCGCAGGTAATTTACATCAAATTACTAATAATCGATGACATTTGGAGTTACGATTATTATGGGATTTAAACTTGGTAGTTCCAATGAAAATTAAATTAATACTGTTCACTAGTATACTAAGTTTTGTGTGATTTTTTTTTTCGATACATAAATGTCATTTTACATTCGATACAAAATATTTATGCTCAAACTGTTTGCGTAAGAAATTTACAAATGTTTCCACTGAATTGGATAAAAGAATTTGCTTATTCAGAGATAATACCAACCACGTGGACATTTAAAATCCAATATAAATATTTATAGAAAAACAACTTTCCAATTAAATTATTTCAATCTCATTATAACTAGTATTATTTCTATTTATTTTTTAACTATTACAGTTATATTATGTATACTTATATCACTTGGCACACGCGGTGACTATATTATAATATTTCTTATTATTACGTGATTATATATGTTAATAAATATAATATTATTATTCGTATTGTATTTTATACGCGTTGTATCGTAATTTTTAACATCCATTGTGTAGATGTTCTAGTGAGTAGTAATATATTCGGCAAAATTGATAACATGGAAAAGTTCAATTGGTCAAAAAATAAATTGTTGTACGACACTGCGTTACGTCCACTTGGCGCACGCTGTTATCATCATTCATCGATGGTAATTCTATACAAACTATTTGTAAGTCGATATAATAGTGTATAACTAATGTAATGTATATTAATACATCGTTTGTTTACAAACGTTTCCGTTAAAAAGAACCTGGAAACCAAATGATTCCCCGTGCGTTATTCCAATCCAGATTTTCGATTAAGATTATTGTTTTGGTCTAATAATCGTCATAGTGTAAGAAGTCATCTTTCCGCCGTTTAACTATTTCATTGTCATCGTTTTGCCGGATGAACTACCTTTTCTACAAAAATAATTTAGACGTTTAGAGTCAATGCTTTGCCCGCAATAGGTTACATGTTTTAAATATTCAAAGTTAATTTTTGGGTTCAGCCTCATACCGAAATCAATGTTGGCAATGTTTAAATACAAAAAAAAGTAATTTTGAACATGAAACTTGCGGAATTCTGTATATTTTTTACGCAGACACGTGGCGTAATATACTCCTACACGAAAAAATATACATTGTATGCGATCATCTCTTCGAACATTTTGGGTTGAAATACATACGGTCGAATAATGGAAATTTTCAGATTTTATTTATTTATTTTTATTTTATTTATCAAAGTAAATTTATTATAATAATGTGCAATGTATACCATCGTATCTTTAAACGTATAATAGGACTATGTTGAATTCCGAAAACATCTATTGTAATAGATTTAATTTTAGTGTATAGTCGAAATTTACACATTATTAGATTTAAAAAGCAAAAAAACTATACTAATAAAATAACACAGAAATCATCATCTTAAGTGTAAAAAAATCGCCATTATTGTATGCTTAGCAAATTAAATATTAAATGTTACCGAGTTCGAATAACTCGAGTTAAGGTGACGATTTTCTCATTTCTCGTAGACAAAAAAATAAAAATATTATAGAACTATATATTTTACGATTATGAATTTTTATTTGGAATTTGCAGTAGAATTTTTCAGCAACACGTGAATAATTTTACATACCCACAAGTGTAGTGTTATGCTATTTGTACTTAAGAATCAAAAATACGCGGGTATCGATCGTAAGAATTATTCTTGTACGTTTTATCGCCTGTGTCAAAGAAATAAAAATAAAAATTGTATTTTGATTGATATACTGCGATCCGATGTTTGTCGAAATTTGCACACCGATTTTAGAATAATTCAATTAAAACGTTAAACGCTAAAAGTTTTCTTTCTCGTTTCTCCTTACCTATCCGTCGGAAGAAACGGGATAACCAATTCATAATTCACGACACTAGTCGACGGCGAGACGACGATAGTGCGCAATGCGCCGACTGTGAATAGGAATATGAATCATCATCATCGGGATCAACCGTAATACAATTACGTCCGCTGTTATTGTGCACGTACAAATAATTAATATATTATGTATAAAATATGATCGTAACAGTCGTTTTTGATGTCACGCACGTATCCGACGGGGCTTGGCTAATCGACGAAATTAACACCTATATCGCGCGTCCCATTCATTAGCGATTTTATTCAAATAGCCCCTCCGGCGTGCGCATCAAAACTAAAATTATAAGTGTAACTGATTACCGCGGGATAGGAATGAACGGCGATGGAAAAAAAAAAACAAGATCGGCAGAAACAATGGCAGTTAAATTTTTTTCATATACTTTTTATTCCCATGATCATGCAAATAGGACATCCCGACGAGGATATGGTCGCCCCTAAGGATCATTAATATCACGGCAGCGGCGGCCACGTGGTTCCTTTTCGTCCTCGCACGTATGCACGCATTATGTATGTATAGGTGTACATAATATGTGCGTATATATATATATATATATATTAGCATGCGATCCCTACGATGCGATTTATTATAAAGGCGACGCAGCAGTTACCAGTCGTTGAAGATTACCATTGGATCGCGTAAATTCTCCGTAATCATACCTACCCGTTCATAGTAAGAAACTGTACAATAATAATATTGTGTTCGTTTGTTACGTTTAAAGTAAGGAATTTAAATAATAATAATTGCACTTAGCTAATTCATAGCGATAACAGTAAATATATACGTAAATATAGAATATAATTTTTTTTTTTTTTGTATAAATTCTTTTAACGACGAGATGTAGTTTATTTTCAAATCAATAAATTGATGATTTTATTCAAGTTTACCTTTTGCACTAGGCATTCTTCGAACTAGCGATTATTCTCAACTAGAACACGTTCACACAAAAACTTTTGTCATTTCCCTATCGCCATCGGGTTTTTTCTTTTTGATACGTCAACTAAAATGCGCAGGTACAGCTGTCTAGTAGTTTGTCTTTTTATTTTATACCTTATGAAGTTATGAACAATAATAGAAGAAAAAGAAGCGCATGATATTAAGATATAATCGTGTTATAACACGAACCCATGTATAAAACTCACGGATGACGTGATCGTTTCAAATAACTTAGGTATACCTAACCCTTTGCATCGACGTGTGTCGTCTAAATGTACGCGTATATAAAAAAGTATAGCGGACCATGAGGAGTCACGCTGCGCTCTTGTTATAACCAAAAGAACCCTGACGAGAGATTATCGGTTTTGACGATTTCAGATAATTTTCAATAGAAAGACACAAAGATGCTGCCCCCAAGTTTCACGAGTTCTGCAACGAATCTATTCATTCCGAATGCCGACGGATGAGTCGAGCGATAAAGGGAGTGGGGGATAGCGTAAATTAATCAAGAGGAATTAATTGATATTTCCCACACGCTGCCGGTTCAGGTGTTCATCGCAGTCTTCGTAAACACACATGCATATAAAATCCACCCTCATAATGCTCGTTTTTTTTTATCCATCAAAAATGTATTTGTTCCCGGTTTAGATTTTTTTTTTTTTTTTTAATGTTAAAAAAGCCATTCAGTTTACATAATGCCATCATGTTTGTTATTCATATTTTTTCCCATTAATATAAATATTGATTTTGTTATTAATTTACTTTTTTCCTCCCGATCGTTATATTATTACCCATTTGGTTCCTCCACGTCTGACCGAAAAAAAAGTTTTTAAAATTATATATCTATATTTATTTACTCCCACGGATGAGCCAGGAAAAATCTCATACGTGTTTACAGGACACATGCACAGTTAAAGCAGTGAACGTACGCACACACGTACCATATGACCCAAATTATTCACGCACCTGGCTACCGACTGCCTCAACGGGTTTAGGTGAGTTCTATGTATATACATGTACTTGACTCCCACGTATAGCGCACACGGTGGCCGGCCCTTTGGCCTAGTTTCCACGAAGGACACGATCAATGTGGATAACGGGTTCCCATCAACAAACGTCCTGTTTACGATATCGCCGTCTCCCACCTACATGTATTGTCTGTTAAGTAAAAACCATTAAACAGTCGTCGCGGTCGCGGAGTGCAACGACCGCGATCCGAAGCGATGTGGATACCATAAGGGTAGATGGATTTCCGAAACGTATACGACATTATTCAGGCGAAGACGACCCGTGGTTTTATTTCGGGTGACAGAGGCAGAACCGTTCAAAACCATATAATTTAACTGTTAATGTTATATGTTTAAAACTTGTCTTGAATGGTATTTAATGAATTTAAGTCAAAACTATGACGACAGATATACCAAATTAAATTATTTAACCGCACACAAATGATCAAGCGGAGGCCTTCCATTTTCAATCCACATTGTCTCTGTGCAAAATTAGTCATGTAAAATTAGTTTATCAGTTTTTTAAATAAATATTTCAGTTCATTATTCATTAAAACTGATAATTTCATTATTACAGACGATAGTATAATACATTATTTTTAACTACTACACCGATTTCGTATGTTCAAAATATTTACCCCCAGAACGCATAGGAAAAGCGCACACCATCGATCAATTATAAAATGATTCGTTTTGAACACAAACTACAGCTCCATGGTACAACCAAATCAAATTTTCGATTTGTCAACAAATATAATACAATTTTCTTATTTTAGCTTGTTGTTATTATAATCGTATGTGTTTATAGGAGTATATTAAGTTCACAATATTTATTTTAGTCGTAACATATTTGAAAAAGTTTTCCGATTTCTCAATATTATGATTTATTTTTAAACACATTATGTGCGGAATTAGATTTTTATACATATATTGTATACTTAAATGTTCAAAATATTTATAGACATTTATGTACAAAATTATTAACGCAGTGCATCAATAAACCTTAGACGGGATTCAGAATATTGAGTTAATTTTTACGAATTCAAAGAAAATGAAATAAATTTTTGTTTACAATTTATGGTTACTATTTAAAAATCATATACGTTTGACTTGAATTTCTAAACACTCAAATCCGAAAAAAAATTATATATTTCTGTTTACTGTTTGATGAATAATAATATGATCGTGGTACTATGAAAATGATAACTGTATGAGAAAGTCGTGATTATTGTAATATCATCTAGCATGGTATTGTTAATAGGTTTTAAGCTAACAAATAATTTCTTAACGTTTATTTATACGAACATATGAATCATGTACAATTTTAATAGCAAATCCGAATCAGAATATTATATAAGTATAGAATTACTTGAGTAAGAAACAAAATTAAGATATTCTATGCACATATCGTGTAATCATATTACTTTTTATTTACTGTATTAAATTATATAAAAGCATTTTTTGTTAAATTAATCTTTCTCTTTGAAAATTATACTTGTTACCATATTAAAAACAGCAGAAGTATTGTATTAGGATTATTGATTTTGTCGTAAAAGCGTAAATTTTAAGTAAAAAAAAATTTTCAATCAAAAATATTTTCTTATGGATTGAATAATCTACAAAACGATAAACTTAGAATTTCATATTTTTGGAAACTCGCTGAATTGTCGCTACTGCTGCCGTCTGCGTGAATTTTCCCATACGTGTCCTTATAGGTTTTCTCAGTGTTTTCCCGCTCCAAGTGGCGGTCTATTGCGGTCCACAGACAATGCATCGAAGCTGGTCTCGGTTGACTTGTTTGTCGGCTTCTTTTATTCTTTTTGTCCATCGATATATTATTTATATTCTATTAACATGGAAATCCTTGACGTCGGAATAGCTGCCGTCTCTCGTGTGATCCGTTTGGTTCCGGTCGTGGCGGAACACAATGGGGCCCCCGAAGAGTGTGTCGTATGTGTATAAAATTTTCGGCTTACTTTGTTCGATTTTCGCCTTTTTCCTCTAGTATTTTACACGCACACGCACACTAGCCGCTCATACCCACGCGCACGCACACACACACACACACACACACACACACACACACACACAAGTGCGCACATACGTCATCTTGTTTTTTATTCCCTTCATTGCTTCTTCTTTTCGGCTTCGGTCGTCACTCAATGTACCCAGTACAAGGAGACACGTACGATTTACGTTGAAGAACGCAGCCGCGGCAGCCCAAACAAACTGTTACTTTAGCACAGAAAAATAATCATTCAAAACATATATATTTTGTTCAACCAAAAATAAACATTGTTCACCCTTTAATTATGTTTTAGTTAAAAATAGTTGTGCTCTGAATTTATATATATATATATATATATATAAAAAAACACCTTAATAACAATTAGTATTTTCAGTTACGATTAAATATATTTTTTAAATTATCACAAAATCATATTTAATGGCATAATATTAAATATTAATTCAAATTTTGAAGCTAAAACATTTATTTTTTGTTTCATAATCTTTTTATTTCATAATGAAACTGTGTATGCCATCTCGTGTTTTAAATTGTATACATCTAAGTTCACAATACATTTTTTTTATCATTCGAGCTTATTAAACATTAAAAAGGTTGAAAGGAACTATGCATATTTAAACTATAAGGATTTTTTTAAGTTAAGAAAAGTAATCAAACTTTTAATAAATTCAAAGTTAATTATTTATCTGTTTATGTTTTTCGAATTTCAAACTTAAATTAAAATATTAATGTTAAATGTAATAAATACTATTTGTATTTTAAATTATTTCTGTATTACAAAAAAATTGTATTACGTACGTTTAGCAAGACATAAAGTCTATTGATAGATATTTCAATAAAATAAGCACAAAATCATAAGACTTATGAATAATTATAAATTATATATAAATTAACTGTTTTATTCTTAATGAAATTGTCTAAATAATTAATAGTGTAATAACGCATTAATTTTAATTTCCGGCTGATATAAATCGTTTAATTTAATAATTTATATCCTATAATAAACAAAGGTTAATTACAAAAAGTAATGAACTATAATATATGAGTGACACACCATTTTATTTACGAATTTAATTTAACTTGTAGTAAATACAGGCTTGTATAAAAACAGAAATATTTAAAATTCATCTAGATGTATTTAAATGTTAACATGTACAAAATTTTAAGTTTCAATAAAAATCTCGTATAACAGGAATTGTAGAAAATATTGATAAACGATTAAGTCCCTAATATTTCTTCATACATAAAACATACACGATTAATAATTATATCGCGAATACAATTTTTGTGATTGCTGAGTATTTTGTAAGTTAAATGTTTGTATTAAATATTAAAAAAAAATCCTTTGCATTCCTGCAATCGGAATAAATTAATACCGTGGAAATTAAAAAAATAAATCATATTTTAACGTTCAACTGATTATACGAAATCAATGTCTTGCGTTTGAAGCCGAAAATATTAGAAAAAAACCTATCACCTAAACTACTGATTTCAAGTGTCAAAATCAATCGATCGCAATACGTCGCACGCTCATAATTTTCCCGAAGTAAGTATACCAAGTACATAATACGAGTGAATATATAATATAACCAACGGTTGTTTAGAAGTTTTTCGAATTCTCGTTGGGTACGCGCGACCTCACCACGACTACGGCGATGACAGTTATTACGTTGTTGGCATTTAAATTCGTGCGCGATATTCATAAAAGGGAATGGGTTGGTTTTCACACGGCCGCCACCGCCGCCGCGGCCGATCGATCATTCAGTGTTTCCAATCACGTACGTTTTTTTTTTTCTTCTATCCTTTACGCAACACGGACGCCCTGCGGCGATTCCGTCGATAAAACGGAAAACTAAAACATAATAAATACATCCGTGAGCTCCGCAATACGACGGTATAGGTGTATTATAATGTACCCTCTTCCGAACTGTCGCGTACCCGTGTGTATCGTACGACCCATTAGCCGATCAAACGAAAACACGACTAGTCTTTTTGCATACGATAAAAATGCATATACGCATAACGTACCTACGTACGCTACGCGCGCATTGTACACGTCTCGCGAATAGATGCGGTAATATTATGTCCGGGGACCCCTTCCTTTATTATTTTTATTCCTTCTTTATTATTTTTTTTTTTCGACAATGGGACTGTAAACAACGGCGGGTGCGCTCGGGCGTGCGGGATGCGTTGTCTACAGAGGAGTATTCCTCTGTACCACCACAACAACAGCACTATTACCACTAACACTGCTTATACTACTGCGTATGTTACGTGCACGGCGACATGAATCCCGCGACCGTGTGACAAAAATAAAAAAATTAATAAATTGTCGAACGTACGTGCGCGGCGAACACACTCGTAGCCGCTGTAACGGTGCAGCATCCGTCGGAAAACTTTCGATATTATTGATACATCTTGGATTCGCACAAGTACCGTCACGATTTTCAGTGATCTGTAAATGCTTTGGTGGATATTTTGCGTCGGCAATTCAAACGATAAAACACGGGTTTAGTGAAAACAGTATCGATTAGGAGAGCTGACTGTAAATAATACGGTGACCACGAAACGTTATATGATTTTCTAATATTTAAATACATTTAATCGTTTTTTTTTTTTACTCCAAAACAATTTAAAACTAACTTTCTGCATACAGATTGAATTTAAATTTTCATAGTTGTAGTAAACTTTTTATATCAAAACTTTTTACTTATGGACAATAATGAGTTGAAAGCATATTTTTGTAGAATGAAACAAACGATGATCCTAATGATAACTTTGAAAAAAATGATTGAATTGAAGACAATTTTCTTTTAAACCTAACACTAATTGAGAAATCAATGTAGTCATACATTTTTGTTCTTTAAAATTATTAATTTTGTTGTATAATTTGCTGTTTTTAATTTTTCAATTTCAATGGATAATAATTTAAAATTAAAACTTTCTTAGCTAATTCATTCAATATAACTGACCATAGTTCCATGTTTATTGGTTCAATAAAATCTATACAGTTATAATCGTTTTGTTTAAGATAAATACTATAAATATACGTACCTAACTAATAGTTCTTTTTTTTTTTTTTGTTATTGAATAGAAAAAATACCAATTTATATAAATCATTATTTTAGTTCATATCTTATTTTATTAATAGCACAAACTGTAATAATTTAACATTATTAATTGTTTACACTTTTATACTTCATTTATAAACTTCAACAGATTAATATATTTAAGAAACAATGCTAAAAAAGTTTAAATACATAATTTTAAACTAATATTTTAACTTTACAATAGTATTGTTTTTTTCGCTCTAGTAAAGTAATAAAAACGTTTGTAAGAAATTGAATCACTGTACATCAAAGTTATAATTTATGGAAACACTGTTTAAATGTAGGTAGGTAATTCTTACTTAATTTTTTGAATTGAGTATAAAATGTATACTAGTATATATTTTATATTGTATTATATATATTTTAAATAATAAAAGAAACATACTTAATATAAATTTGAATCATACATTAAGACTTCAAGTATTGTTTGTATTCTAATAAAATCAGAATTTTTATTTATCAATAAGAATTTTTTATGTATAACCAGTTTAAATTGATATGTATCCAAAATTACCAGTTATGTACTATTTAATGAAGGACAACCGATGATTGTTTTTATTAAATTAAGATCCGTATTATATGGTGTATAATCATATTAACTTATGAACGTATTGAAAGCTTATAATTGAATTATTAGGATTGATTATGTAGGTTGTATTAGATTCTAATACAATCTAGATAATTCATCAAAATTCAAATTTTTTTTCAGTTCCACATTAAATTATAAGTATGGATTATAACTTTGATCAATGTATTATAAATTATAACGATATACATTTTTATTTATTTGATTATTTCATACTCAAAGTAGATATATCCGCATTATAATAATGTGTCAGATATTCAGATATATTACGAGTATGTAATCGATAATAATTTTGGTTGATAATAATAAAATATCTATTCAATGGTAGATTAGATTATTGTCTGTATGGATATTATATAATATAAATAATTCTATAATATATATGAATTGAAAATAATTATTCTGAAATGAATTTTTAGGATGTTGTAGAATTAATGTTTATGTTTATATCGTCATTTTATATTATTAATTGTGAGATATCTAATCTTAAATTAAAATTATAAATTAAAACAATATTGCTATATTTTAAATTAAATATAATTTTTCATTATTAAAAAATGAAAACAATTATTTTTAGATTTTCTGCATTTAGTAATTTATTTTTCTATTTTTATAAATAATTAATATACCTATATTCATTAACATACATATAAATACAGATAAGAGTAAGTATCAGTATTTAAAAATAAAAAATAAATTTAATACATTAAATATAGGTACATTTAGGTAAAAATTATAATTTTTATAGTTATTTAAATTTCACTTAATTATAAATATTGCGGTAAATTATTAATCAATTCAATCTTTAAAAAACTAAAAATCATTAATATTAAAATTACAAGTTACTGTCGTTAACATATGAATTTGAATGAATTACTTTGCTACACAAATAAAGTGACAAACTTTGAAATTATATATTTTTTTTCTAAATTCAAAATATAATTTTTTTTTAACAACAATTTACGAAAAAAATATAATTCATGCATATTATTTTATTTTAATGGATTAAGCATATTAGTCTATATCGTTTTTTTTACGGAATACTTTATATAGAATCAGTAGGGTAGATGAATTTGATACACCCCGTAAATAGGTGCTCTGAAGGAGGAATTACTGTTAGGAAACTCGAGTTGTTAATTTTACATTGTTCTTAGTTGGAATAATGCATGCCCAACGGTAAGGACTTTTGGTCATAGAAGAATTCTTTCCCCCTCTTATCCCTGCCCTCCGTCATATCATCACTGACTAGAATCAAAAGAAATTAAATCATCCCACCATTGTCATAAAACCCGGAATTAATAATCCAGTCCGTTGTTTTCTTAAGCCATTTTTATGCAAAACGATCCGTGGTGCATTACACTCGTTGTCAATTCTCCTCTCCGATAGTCTAACATACACATTGTGGGAACCCGAATCTCTCTTTGACAATATTAATAGCACTCAATATTTACCATCAATATTTGCATGCCGAGTACAAGCCGCGGCTGGTACTTAAATATATGCATGGGCTTTGTATTTATACAAAATTTTCGCACCCTGCGGTTATATTTTGATATTCTAATCAATCGATTAATAGATACACCATGCCTGGAGGGTTGTTCGCCCCAGAAACCCTTCTCTCCGCATAATTTTCTGTTCCTTTTTATTTATTTTATTGTAGCCTAAACACTGCTAATGTGACGGATATCGATGACAACATTTGTCAAGACGTAACGAAAATAAACGAAGATCATAATTACTAACGAATTTATATTAAAATATAAATACATTTTAAAGAAAATATGATTCTCAGGGTCAGGAAAAACTCAAATAACAATACTTAAACAATTTAGAGCATTTCATGTGCAAGTCAACGTTGTGTAAAGAGGGAAACCTCAAAAAACGAAGCAAATATCTACTATTAATAACTATGTATAAACAAAATTACTTATTCTTTAGAAGAATAAATTCATCCAAAATATTAAAAATGTTTAAAAATTAAATTTTATTATTGGGGAATTGATGTTTTTATTTATCATTTTTTTGCTGTAGTTTAATCAAAAAATAATAAAATAATATAATAAATAAAATATATAAATGCTATTAAAATTAGTCTACACTAAAGCTATTTAATTAAAATATACAAATCTAAGAAGTTATATTGTATAAAATTTCAAGCAATACTCAAAAAAAAAAAAAAAATTAAAATAATAACTAAACTTGATATATTTTCTATACCGTTTTCAAAATGTTATTAAAACATTTCAACTAAAACAAACGTGTAATACACTATTAACTATAGTTAAAAATAATTCAGAAAAAAAATAATAAACGATATGATTCAACTACAATTTAATTTTGTAATAAAGATTCTAACCATTAGTCGAAGAAAAATCATATTTATTAGTTTCATAGTAATATAATAAGTAGTTAATTATTATGTTATCAGTATTCATATTTTATTAATATTTATTTTACTATTATTTGTTTACATTAATCTTATTAATATTTTCATTATATAAATTACATTAATTTTATTGATTGTCATCTCATTACGATACTTAGGTTAAATCGGGTTTTAAATTAATTATCGGTATAAACAGTATATTAAAAAAATAATGGCAGTAATATATGAATTAATTTTTTTTAGATAATTTATAATCAGTTATATAATTTGTTATGCAAATATTTAATAATTATATACAAAAACGTATTAGAAAATAAAACTTAATAATTTTTATGAATTCTTCAACTTTTAATAATAGTTATTAACATTCATATTAGTTATATTATATGATCGTGTTTAAATATCTATATATTTATAAACATAAAAAATTATAAATAAATTATAGTAATCTATATATATATATACATTACTATTAGTAAAATTTTACGACATGTAATTATTTTAAAGCTTAACATTTTTTTTATTTAATATGGTTAAATTAATAACAATAGTATAATTTAAGGAAAAAAAACTAAATAAATTATTTTACTTTTATTTTCGTACGGACCTAATTTTTTCAAGATCTTATTTCATGGTGAAAAAAAAGTATATATTGATTTCACATTTTTTTTCTACCTTACCCATCGAGCGAACAGCCCTATCGAAACTTTTTCACCACACACAATAATATCAACGTTTAACAATCAAAAACATATTTTTTTTTATCAAAAAAAAAAAACAAAATTGTTGCAGATGTTTTATAACATTTTTCATATTCGGATATTTTTTTCTTATTCATTTATTTGTATATACATAATATAAAAAAAAATGTACATTATATTCACAACAAACCTAAAGAGACCCTTTTTAAACCTGACTAAAATATCGCGACGACACAGTTCGTGTCTATCCGTCGACAAGTTCACAGCGGGCACGGCGATTCCGGAAATAAAGATCAAATAAAAAAATATTAGTTCCAAAAAAGGGATCGAACTCGGATCGTATCTTATTCCATTCATATTTGGTTGTGCACATTGTTTCTTTGGGTCAAAAATCGAGTATCGGAAACCATAAACCTCTCTGCAGGACGGCATTTAACAAGGTAAAACACATTACATTACAAATATTGGGGTGGTCTTTTGGGTTTTATATTGGAAGAAAAGAGAGACGAATTGAAAGCAAAAAAAGATTCGCCTATATAATCATGTCGTAAACGCCGTCGTCACGGGGTGTTCACAAGACCTACGTATAAAAATATTTACTATACGTACATCGATATTGGCCTACAAATTGATCGAGGGTCCACGAATCGCTATACAATAGGTTCATTCATGATTTCGATTAAATAATGTTCAATGGACTCGTGGTTAGTACGACTTGAATAATATAAATATATATATATATATAAAACAAATCATATAGTTTCAAAAGACGGCTACCGAAATACCAATTGACTCGTAAGTGTGAGATCTTCTTTTGTTGTTTAAAATATCCGATAATACATATACATTATATACATCATACATACATACAAATATATGATAAATAGGTATATAACATGTATTGATTGAAAATAAAAATAACTTCTCAAATGTGCGAATTACCGGATAAAATATATGATAAGTAGAAAAGTAAGAATATATGGTTAAATAAGATAGATATACACTAAAACACTATATAAATAAATTGAAAAATTAACTGTAAATATGATGTATAATTTATACGTACTATACACAAAAATTGCTGATAGAGGATAAGATCAAAATTAAAAAGAGAATCCGATTACAAAACACCCGACTTCACCGGTAAAACAATAATTTAAGGAAACTCACAATTTTGTTTAAGTAATCGAAATTAATTTTTCAAGTTGCGCTAGGTTGACTGTTTCATAAGAATGCACAATTAACCGATTTAGTATTCCAGGAATATAAATTTCGAAGAGAGTAAAAATACAAACGGAACTTATTAATTGAAAGCAAGCAAAAAAAAATTTACTTGTAGGTATAATTATTTATATACATATAGACAGTTGATAAATTAGTTTATTTAATAAAATGTCAAACCAATAACAAAAGGCACTATCTATACATATTACGCTAGAAAACATATGTTTTAGATTGTTTAAATGTATTGATTAATAAGAAAAAAAAATTAAAAAAAAACGTTATATGCTCAATTTGACATTATGAATATAAACTCAATCCAATATTAATTAAGGTATGGATATTCATTTTCAAGTTCAGCTGTTCAAAGTCGACACGTGTGTGGTAGACATTATGATGACGGGGTTGAAATAAAAATAAAAAAAAAATCAGTTACGTCTAACGGTCTCCTAATTTTTTTTTATCTAGAAAAAAAAACGAGTCGAAAAAAATTCCTTGAAATTTATGCGTTAGATTTATCCTAAGACAAAAAAAAACGTGTTGTGTAATACTCATCCCCTCGAAGGGTCTACTGTGGCAAGGTAAAAAAATTAAATAATAAAAAAGAGCCACAAGGTGTGTACAAATAATAGAAAGTAAAGACAAAAAAAAAAAACTCCCATGGTCCATGACCATTAGTAAAAAAAACATACACAGGCAAAGGCATCCTTTTGTTTAGGTACCAGAGCCGAATAATAATTTGCATAGTTAACCCTCTCGAGTCGCGGGCTCGGCGTGTTCCCATCGCTCGGCACTTGTGTACAGCGCGACATTTGCATAAGCCTCCGGGTGGCTGCGGCGCCGGGGCCAACCGGTTGCGATTGTTTTTTACATATTATTCAAATGCCCGGTGCGTTATATCATATGTATGTATATGGTTTTTTTTTTTTGCACCCGGTATACACACACGTACATAATAGCGGTGCGCGTACGTGACTATAGTTATATGGGTACGAGTGGACCGAAAAAAAATCCCATTTTTTACGACCATATATACTATCTGAAAATGTTAAAAAATCCTGCGAGGAGGGTATGTACACATTATGATTATTGTTCTATGTGTATACGTTCTATACGCGCTCAACTGCAGCGCGGGGCGAAAACACGCGCGGTCGGATAAGACGAAATAAAAAAAAAAAAGCCACCTTACCCTCGGTGTACATCTACATACCGTCACATCTCTTGCATATTAAATACACGTTTCTCTTTTATTCCGCGTCTCCACGGGGGATTGTAATTACGTGCGTATGGGGATGAGCTGGATAATTTTTTTTTTACTTCTGTTTTTTTATTCATCGCGAGTCCGTTATACTAAAATCTCACGGATTCGAATTAAGATGTGCACCAATGCCCGGGGCAAATTTTTTTCGTTTTGTCTTAACGGCTTCTACTATTAGGTACCATGTATAGACATAATACATTACATTGCTATAGTGCAGATTATACAGATATACTGTTCTTATGCGTAACGCTTTTTTTTTTCTTAACTTTTTTTTTGGTATCCGGAAGTCGGTTAAATGAAAGGGTATATCTACAGGGATGATAGTATTTTTTAGCATATGAACCGCCATAACGGTTTAAACGGAAAAAACGTAAAAAGTTGTTCGAAAACATGATTACATTATATACTCTGAAAACATTTAAGCTATTTATAATTTAAATCAATGCGAAATATAACCTAAGCTATCGAAAACTGTCATAATTGAATGTTTACTTTCTATACAAATGTAAAAGGCGACTTGAAATTTCTATACAATTTTAAGGTAAAATTTATATTGCTGTACAAACAAAAGCGTATTACTATGAAAACGAATCAATATTTTTTTATGAGCAGAAAATAAAAATTCATTGCAAAAATGAGTACGTCCTCAACCAAAAAAATAAAAAATACTAAATAAAAGAAAATATTTATTAACTTTGAAGTGAGACACCATTTTAATACTTCTCATCGAAAAAAGAAATAGACGGAATAATACATTTTACAATTCTAAGAGATTCAAATTTTATCAAAGTAAAAAAACATTTATCAAAGTTAACGAACAAAGAGGATTTCAAATGTTGAGATTATTTCTAAATTTTAAAAATCCGATAGATAAAACGAAAAACATTTATTTAATGTTCACGTCGAATAGATCCTGTTTTTAAATTGTTCTAAATAAAGTGTCGAGTAACATTCTAAAATTCGAACTGAGAACACAACAATGATGATATACCGGTTCACAATATTATTTTGGATATATAATTTTATTTCAGAATTAATCGTTGATCAAATTTCCAAAATAAATTTTGTCCAATGATATCGATAAAAAATCAATCACGTTCGATTATATATTTGTTCACGGTATAATATTGTTTTTGAATATAACGATATAAATCGTAGTGCGTATTACATAATATATAGTATATAGTTACCGACTCATCATTTTTTTTTCCAGTACAATGAGTCGTTACTTAATGCGATGTTTGTTTATTATTTTTCGAAATATGTACAAGTGTCATTCCTACATATTAATTTTTTTTTGAAATTTTTAAAAAAAAAGGATCACGGTGAAATTCTCGATTCTTTCGATTACCGCCGAGATAAAAGCAAACCGTACCGTCGCATATGTAAATTAGTGGACGTTTCTGATGATCAGAATAGTATGACGTAGTGTCGTAGTGAGGGGGTTTTCCAGGGGCCTCGGCCCCTGTTGGATATAAGGTGGGTGGCTGGGTAGACGCCTATGATTATATGCATCTAAGTAAAGTATAACAACGCTACACGAAAACTCGTATAATGTTACAAATTACTTAGTTACAACCGAGGCCGGCTTTAGACAAGATCAACGCATGCGATAGCACAGGATGCCAAAATCAGGACACGTGAAAGGCGTCAAAATTAGAATTAAATCTGATAAATCGTTGCGACGTAAATCATCTACTGTAGATAGAAAAAAAAATTAACGATGTGATTCAATATAAATTTGATTATTATTATAACTATCATTATTTATTATTTTATGGGCATGCAAGGATTGGCCACGCTTGTAGGTACAGTTTATAATTTTATAATTTATCATTATATTATTATAATATACGATACACCACTCTTAGCATTTAAATTCAAGTGTAAACATTAACTTTAGGCGGGTAGGTGGGTTGGTCAAAAAGTTGTTCGTCACGCTACTGGTAGGACGTACGTATTCGTTCAAGTGTTTTCGAGGTGCTTGGTGGTTTCGGATCTCTCGATCTTTGCTGCGCCGCGGAAAAACAATTCGGGCGCCGTTGACCGCGTGGGCCGTATACAAAACACGATTTGGATTACTCACCACGTCGACGGCCGGTGTGTTCCACATGTAATGCATCGCGTTGGCCGGGTCGGCAGGATGATGATGATGGTGCGGGTGATGGTGATGGTGATGCGTGGCCGCAGCGTTGTTCATGTGCTCGGCCATCATGGACATCCAGTGCACCAGACCGGTGCCGCCGGCTCCGGTGCCCGCGCCACCTTGCTGCTGCAAGTGCTGCGGGTGGACGGCTGACCCGGCGCCGCTACCGCTCCCGCATTTGTTGCCGTTCAGGTGGCTGTTGTTGTTGTTGTTGTTGTTGTTGTTGTTCAGGCCACCGGCGCCGGGTCCTAACGCCTGGCCACCGGCCACAGCTAGATTGTTCTGCTGCTGTTGCTGTTGCTGCTGCTGCTGCTGCTGTTGCTGTTGCTGCTGCTGCTGCTGCTGCTGCTGCTGCTGCTGCTGTTGGGCCTGTTGTTCCGGCGACGGCCACAAGAAAGCCGCCTTCTGTCAAAAACGAAAAAAATCCATCAAGGACACCGCAATAACATTGCAAGGGTAAAGCAACGCAATATCGTGAAGAATGAAACAACAATTATATACGTCCCTGATATGACCAGTTATATTATATGGATCGGAAACATGGCCACTTAAGAAATTAATAAATGAATCTTCTCAATGAAGAAAGAACATAGAGCTGGAAACATTGTATGGTAGTTCGAGTATATGGGAGGTTATCGGAAGTAGAAGACTACGGTGGGCTGGTTACGCTTAGAAGAGCCAAAATCCATTACTGCATGCAGTGATTGAACAAAATCCTGTAGGTAAAAGGCCCTTGGGGAGACCAAGAATGCGGTGGGAAGATGTTATAAAAAAGGATGTTGAACAGATGAGAGCTTACTCCAATCGGAGAACTCTAGCACTGGACAGAGAATGATGGAAGCTTGGTTATGAGATGGGATGGTCTTAAAGGCCCAATAAACCCTAAGAAGAAGAAGAAAAAGAAGAATAGCAACACAGACGCTGCCGTTCATTTTGAATCGACAAATATACGAGAATACGACAAAACAATGACGTAGAGAAGGCTTAAAACGTATACTCTTTTCTGTTTGATGCTAACCTTCGAAACTTTTAGCTCATAAGCCCCGTTTGTATTGTATTTAAATAACAATTTATTTGTACGTGTGCGTATACGTGTTTTTTGTGAGAATGCTCACGGGAACAGGTAAACGCATAAACGTCGTCCTATTAATTTTCTGAAAAATAACTTTTTTTTTAAAGATATTCATTGTGAAACATGGAAAAACTCAAAATAAAAATACATTAATAACGTTCATGATTATTTTTATTTCAGTATACACTACTGTAATTCTTATTCTTCTCAATTGCGTTACAGCGCCTGCACTTTTTATTCTATTATTAACACATAATAGTATATCATAACTGTGGTTAATTGGTGTTAGTTGCAGTCGAATGAGAATGTATAGAGTTTTTGATGTATAGTGACAAGCAACTTTGTCGTCTGAACTTTTAACAGACGGTTAAAAAATATACCAAAATGAATATTCTATAACTTCAACCCATCGATATTTTACAATACATTTATTTTCCATTTAACATTTTTAAGTTTTCACATTTAATTTAAACATGGGAAATTATAAAATAAACTAAATAAGTAATTCACAAACAATAATTTATTGTTGTTTAGTTTACATATAGAGACAGTAATTTTTACACAACTTGAGTAAATATTTTTATGAATTTAGATCGTGTTTATTCTTTTCTAAAATAACATTTATAGCTACATAAATTAAAATAACACTATATTTATTTTATGAAAGTAAGTAATAATCATTTATAATTCAAAACAAAAATACGAGTGTTATATTAAAATCATAAAAGAACATATTTTATATTTGTATTCATGAAAATATGTTGATTGACTATATTTTATTAAATGCTATTGTTTTTTTAATTCATTTTTAATTTTTTATTAAACAATTTAGTTTTAACTAGGACATAAATCTTATTGAAATATGTTTAAAAAAATTAAGTTGTTTCAGTATTTCACACATGCGTCTATTGAAACGTTAAGTTAGAATCGTCTAGATCGTCCAAGAAATGTATTTTTCCGCTTAGACATTATATATTTATATTATTTTAATATAATTTATTTTAAATAAAATCGTTAGTATATAATTTATGTTGTCGTACGCGTAATATAAATATGTTTATTTTAAATACCTAATTAATATTAATTTTTTTTTTTAAAAAGATAAAAATAAATAATAATTACAGTTGATTTAAAAATCACTTATTTTTAAATTAATATACATACAGAGGTTCTTCACTTAATATAATTTACCATGAGAACAAAAGAAAAACAAAATTGAGTATAAATATTTGACCAACGATTTATAATTCGAAATGACAAGTAAGTATTGATAAGGTCAAATATTTTTACTAATAAATAGATTTTAAGCATTATCAGATAATACAATGAAACTAAATTTTTTGCATCACTTTTATTTCAAAACTAATTTTATGTTAATATTTTAGATTTCAAATAAAAAACTAACTTGCAGTTTGGTAACAATGCCATAATGAAGTTAAAAAATAATACCCCCATTAAATTAAAACTAAAAATTTGTTATTATGGAACAACAAAAATAATTAATCCAATATTGCACAACCTTTGACTATTGTTTTCTATGTAAGAAGTGATACATGGTCATTTCTTACAAAAGTTTCAGATGAAAAGGGTTTCACGTTAAGGACTTTGACCTAGTTTTGAAGTTATGACTTTTAGTTATTTCTATAATCTACAGACATTAAACTTTTAACGGGTGACACAAACGTTTTTATTTTATTATACAATACCAGACAAATTTGATCAAGACTTGAAAAAGCTGGTACAAGTTACAATCTATTGAATATCATATTTAAATGTATAGACTAAAATCAGATAATAAAATTTTATAAATACTAACACGCATTTATAAAGTAAATTGTGGTTAAAAAATTTTGAATTGGTTTGACTATAAAAATGTGAAACAAGTATCGAAAGACTAATAAAGTAATTGATTTTTAAAAATACATACCACAAGTATGAAAAGTCGATTCGACTATTACTAGTGAAATTAAACAAAAATGCTATTTTTCTTCGAAACATCTTTTATTCGTTTTCATATATTTACGATTAAGAATTGTTTAAAAAAATCTATCAGTAAATACAAATGTATAAAAAAATAATGATTCTATTAGACTTTATTAATATAGTCATGGGAGGAAATAGATCGATCTTTCTTTAGGTTTATTTTCATTTTATCGAATTGGTCCACTCAAAATGTACAATAGGTTCGCATACAATGGAACTTCTTATGAAATGTTATTATAAAACCTCAAATCTGTGATATCAATAATGTACATATACTTATTTTGTTGAAAAATCCAACTTGTTAATATTAACTTAAGACCATATGCAGTTTAATATTCTTGTTTTATTTTATTTATTTTGTTAATCAAAAAAAGTTACAATTTAAGTTATTAATTTATTATAAAATTAAATTGATACTATTTTATTAATAATCACGTTTAAAAAAACAAACTAAAAATTACTAGCTTCATGAAATTATAATTAAATCAAATAAAGTACAATTAAAACTATTAATAAGCACCGAATTTTTTTTTTAAATGTTCAATAAAATTGAAAATCTTATTTCTCTACATAAGTGTCATGTAATAGAATTTCATTAACAAAAAAAATTACAAAAGATAATATTTTAATATATAAATACGATTTCTTACGACGTTCGATGGCTTTCTCATAATAAAAAAAAAAAAAAATATAAAGCTGACTTTATTTTATTATTTGGTATGTGGTGATCACACAAAAATTATGCCACACTTCATTATATAAACTAACGGTGATCCACGTGTGGATAACGTTTATCCGATAAATAGGCGCTTGTATACTCCCTTTTTATCATTCGGTGGATCGATACAATTATAAAATTTGGCCTTGAATATGGAAATTACTATCATATACACTTATATGAATGTTAAAGTTTACAACAGCTACACGTATACTAACAAATCAACCAGTTTTACTGTTTATTGGTATTTGTATTTTTTTTTTTTTTTTTTTTTTATTAACTCCTGAAATCAATAAATAGCATTGTACTAGAAACACATTGTATTGTTGGCTTTTAACATTAATTCAACTTTAAAACTCGCATAATTATATAATAAACAGAACTGGCTAATTGTTATTTGTCGATTGAGAACCATTTCTAACCAATTCGTTAAAAGAGAAAATATGCAAAACGCAACATTTTCCAATAAATTTAATTGAAACAGGGCTGAATAAAGAATCTTAGGATGAAATTCCTGTGTTATTTCTATCAAATATTCTTAATTATTGTATAATAATACTTATATGTAATAATATTTATATAAAAAAAAAATCAAAAACCTAATTAGTGAATGCAATATTATTTTTGTATTTATAATTAGTATTTAATTATTGACGGCGACTAGTCATTCGTATAAATATAATATAATAATTTATTATTAATGACAAATCACTGAATTAGAATTCACTTAAAATACACTTAATTATGAAGTTTAGTTTTCATGAAAATATATTTTGAAATGTGTACAAGATTTATACATAATTTAATTATTTTTTTTTAGATAAAAATTAAATATTTTAAAATATATCTGAATAATTGTTATTATAAAATTTAATAAAATTCAACACAAACGAAACTGATATTTATTAAACAATGATAAATGTTAAATTACGAGTGAAGTAACTAAGATAGAATTGATTAATACTACTAATGATTTTGACAGTTATCATCAAAATTTAAACAAAACAAACACCAACAAACATATATAAATATCGAATAATTACTACAGAGTTGAAAGAACTCATATAAATTAGGATACGACTATATAATAATAAATTAATAGTTTCAAATAATATTTTAACTAAACTCGCAATATTTTATCAAAAATTTCGAATTAAAAAAATATTGGAAATTAAATTCTATTTTGCACCAGGGTAAATTTTAATTCACTGCTCAAATATTTGACCAATTATTTTTAAGACTTTTAAGATTAGGTAATTAGAATAATTTATATAAATTAGCTCAACAGAATTGTTTGCATATAAAAATATAAACAAATTAAATTATAGGAAAATATTTAGGTATTCTAGATAACAATGAATAAATAATTACCTAGTATTACATTTAAATTTATAAAAACAAAAATAATATTCTTAGAATTATAATAATAAAGCCAAAATCCATTTGATTAAAAACCAGTGGGAGTCGAAAATTTACCATTCCTTAAATTGTTCCTAATTTACAATACGAGTATAGTATAATAAAAGTATAATTTAATATCAATATTTAACGTAAAAAAAGGAACAGACTTTTAAAGAATTGAACTTGAATTTTTCTTCTAGAATTAATTTGATGATTAAAGGAAAAGATACAAGTTATTAGATTAAAATTTAACTAACAAATTATTTAGACTTTTTTAACGTAGGCGATGACCTCACCGGAATACTGCAGGATTTACAAGATTTATAAAAATTCGTTTAAATTTATTTTTGATCTAGAAATATAAAATATTTAGATTTTTTTTTTACCATTTGTATATTTGAAAAACCTACACTTTTTTAGGTTTTATTTAATGGATATATTTATATATTTAAATAGAAAATACAGGTAATAGACTAATAAATTATTATCATAATTTTATTGGGGTTATTGTTTATCAGTATGCAACTAACGAAAAATAATTACACAATTTAATATATAACCAATAAAAAAATGTTATAATAAAAATCATCACAAAATACTTACACTATCTTACATTTTTTATTTAACGTATTTTATTGTTCCTTAATGTGTATTACCATATATTCCAAATTTTTTGTCAGTATTCTTATTTTTAAGTTCTATTCATCACTATTTAGTTTAAATGATATCATCATGTATTGTTTATGGGTATTTATAATGTTCAATAATAATTAACATAAAAAATAAAATACAAATATTTAACATAAAACAGTTATTGCTTTTAAAATGATTTTTTTTTTCTTTATTTGATATTTATCAAAATTATTACTAAATATTTGAAAAAAATTTAAAATATTTAAATAAACAATTGAAAAAGGATTTTATGATTATATATTTTTATTTATGCTCATATGGTCTATATTTAAATGAACAAAAACGTTTCACATCTATCGTTTATGTTTTATATATAGTGAAAGATGAACATTATTTTTCGTATATATTTCAAATAAAAAGTTATCAGTAAAAAACAACCAATTGTGATGAATTCGGTAGAAGTGAAGAAAGTTGCGTAAAAGCTTGACTTAAGTACAGATTAAATGCGTGTTACTATTATTTCGAATTGAGTTATTGTTTAATATACTTATTACGTAACCAGCCAATTACTTGGGTGTTTTTTTTTTTTTTTAAAATATGAATTTTAGACGTACGACGGAGGATAAAAATATTTGGAAAAAAAATCGTGTTTATAACCACGACTTCAAAAAGACGAAAAAACGAGCGTAAGTGCTTGAACGGGTACCTACAAACAAGGGGAATTTATTAAAAGTGGTGTAATAAAACGACTTGTGGAATTCGACGGGTCCGTGATTAAACGGTGTGCGCGTGCAGGGGGACGCCGCCAACATGATATAAGCTGAGATAATGTTACCGCGCTTGACGACGGGAGAGGTAGATTACTCTTCTAACGGTTACGTTACGGGCTGACGGTAGGGGCGTGTGGGGTAGGTGTGTTTTGCCCTTACGCCGGCGGGGGTGGTAATGAAAAGTTTCACTATAACACGTGCGCGCTGACGGCGGTGGTGTAGGGGGGTAGTAGTGGTGGTTGAAAATCGCGCCAAAACGACCGCCGCCGTCTCGTGTAATTACTCCGAGCCGGAAAATCGTATCACCTCCTGGTCGACGACGATCTTATGGTGTTGGCCGCCGCTGCTGTCTTCGTCGTCGTCGTCATCGTCGTCGTCATCATCGTCACCCGATGAAGTGGTGCTCGCGGACCCTACGCCAGCGGCCGGTTGCTGCTGCTGTTGCTGATGGCCGAGTTGCTGTTGATGGGGACCACCACCGCCGCCGCCATCACCGCCCAGATGCAAGTTGTGCACGTTGTGCGCGGTTTGGTGGTGGCCGGCACCGTGTTGATGGTGGTGGTGCTGATGTTGTTGCTGCTGGTGCTGCTGCTGCTGCGGCTGCTGCTGCTGCTGCTGCTGCTGTTGATGGTGCGCTTTGACGGCCTTGCCGAACGTAGCGGCCACATTTGCGGCCAACAACCGTTTGTAGTATAATGACGGGCTGAGCATCAACGACTCGGCCGGCCGCAGTTTGGCGGCCGTCGCAGCCGCTGCGGCCGCAGCTGCCGCGGCCGCTACGGCGGCGGACGCGGGCGACCCGTCGACGTTGTCTTCCAGTGTTGGCGGTGCCGGCGGAACGATCGGCGGAGGCGGTGGCTGAGGCGGAGAGGATCGCAGAAGTGGAAGCGGTGGCGGTGGCGGCGGCGGTGGCGGCGGCGGCGGTGACCGCGAGACCGTGTCGTCGTCGTCGTCGTCGTCCTCTTGTCGCTGCCGAGCACTAGACATTGCTCGCGACCGCAAAAATACTAAACCGAATGTTTTTCCGCGACGACCGACGTGTACGGTACGTGTGTGCGTGCGTTCGCGCGTGCGTGCGTGCACTTGGATGTGTGGAAAAAGTCTCGCGCTCGGGAAAACCGTACACAACGAACGATGCCGGAAAACTGAGAAGGGGAAAAAAATCGTCCGCGGCGGGCGCACACACACCTACACACACACATGAGATACATGCAAGACAAAAAGAAAAAAAAAAAAAAACTCCGAACGAAGAAAAGGAACAGGGTGGGCATCGTCGCGACGACGTCGGGGAGGTGCGCAATATGAGAGCGGGTGGAGCAGGCGAGCGAGAGAGAGAGTATTGAATAAAGGAGGGTCGCGGGCAGGGGAAGGCAAAGGAAAATGGAAACATCGTACGAGTTTAGGAGGTGGTGGAAGGGGTACATAACGTCTACCCACCGTCGACCCACCCTCGCACGCACACCCCACCACCACCCCCAACTTTTTATTATATATATTTTTTTTCGCCCTTGCACACTTATTGTATTTTCCCTTTTTTCCGAGGACGCGTTCTCCCTGTTCTTTTTTCTCGTTTCCTTTTTATTTTTATTTTTTATTCCATTTTTTTTTATTTTTTTTTTTTATTTCTCGTCGGGGTGTGTGTTTTCTTCTTTTCTCGGGTTGTGCATCTCAGATATGCGTGCGTGTGTTTACGCGCACGCACACGTGCACCTACCGCATTATCGTATACGTACAACAATAATTCGACTATGAATATTAAACGATACGCGCACGCCAAGGAATGAAGCGCGACGCGGCATCGCGGTCTGGGGGATAGAAAAGTGCGTGCGAAATCGAGCATGCAACGGACCGACGGCAAACAATTTCGTCTCTCAGGTCGTCGACGATGACGGCTGGTTGACGAGTCTGATGTGTCTTTGGTGGTAGAAGTGTTCGTGACGACGTTTGACGAGAGTACAACGTTCCTAATTGAAGCGGTTACGGACAGCAAGATTAGTTTTTGAAAAATTACTCAGTTTTTTATTATCTCGCGGACCAGAAAATTACCGTTCGAACGTAATACATAAACATTTTTAACGTTTTCGCGAGTGCAATAAAATATCGTTCTTCAATGATTTACGTGTCAATAATATCATGGAAATACGAACAAACAAAACCTATTTTAATATGTTACCACCGAAAAGGATACGTGTTCGAAAAACTCTTTTTAAAAAAACATCTGTTTAAATTATAATTTTACACGTAAGCTAATCAACGTTAAATAATAGTAGCGAGATTCGTCATGGACTAATGCAGCATTCCGTGCACTGTATTATTAAAAGCTAACAAATACATTAGTAAATAATTTCCGGATGAGTCGCAATAAATAGTTTTCAATCAAAACTGATTTCTCACATTTACATAAATTGTATGGTTATAAATAACTTAATTCAATTGAATTTTTTATTTTTACCATATAAAACTATTCGAAAAATTAAATACTGTGCAAATTCAAACCATTACAACATATAGACTTGTAGGAGACTAATTTAAAATATAAAAAAATATAAAAAAATACTCGCATTTTAGTACATCGAGTCCAGTTTATTTAACAATCGAAAATTTTAAATTGTGGTTAAACCCAAAGGATTTATTTTTACAAATGTATTTAATAAATTTTATAAATTTTACCAGTATAAACAACATGTAAAGTTTAATTCAGGGCTTAAAACCATTCCTAATAAAGTTGGTAATCGGCTACGGTAAAAGCCGAAAATTTTTTAAAACTGGTAACCCGTTATCGTTTAATTTTGATATTATAGTAATCGGTAACCGTTTCTTTAAGGTTATTTCAAAAACTATAATAACCGTTATTTGTTTAAAAGCCGATAATAAGATTTTTTGGTAATCGGTTACCGGTTAAAACTAAATTTTAAAAATCATATTTTTCAATTTTTTAATCATATTTTTAATGCCGTTTATTTAGGCGATTCGTGGGTTGATAATATAACTTTTATTATTACAAATTCAATAACTTAAAGTGATTATCGGTTTTCGGTTCTCAAATTTACGGTTTTTTACCGGTTTTCGATACAAACCGGTAACAGGTATTAAGCCCTGATTTAATTAATCAATAAAAAATGTAAGCATCATGATATGTATGCTCTTCTTTTAAAAGTTCAAATTATTTTATGAGAATTAAAGATATTTCTTATCGTTATTTTTAATTTTTATTTAACATTTTATACTTATATCCATCATTTTTTTTTTATATTTGTATAGCATACTATTTGATTAAAATACATTTTTATTAACAAATAATTTATATCATAAAGTGTTATGGTAATAACCGATATATTAATGCACATAACACATAAATAATAATAATACATAAAATAAAAACCAATAATATTTTTCAACAGAAATAAGATACTAAGGAAGTATTCAATTTAATACAAATAAAGTTAAATTGAAAGACTAACTGTAAATACTAGTGTATAGATTAACCATTGAATAATAATAATGATTAATAATAATGAATAATAATGATTAATTACGTTTTTTTCGAAATAAACCATTATCTACATTTTTTTTATCCGATGTGTAGAACGGTTAAAAATTATTAAATATTTAACAATCTATATTGCTAAATTATATTTTGGTTTACGAAGAATAGTAAACTTTAAATATCATTTTTTATTGAAATGAACGATGAGCTTAAAACAGTGTCACGTAATAGATTATAAAATCGAGTATATAAAAAATAGCAAAAACTTAATGTATCCATATTGTATGTATATTAAACATATTAGATCAATTATAAAGCAATAATAACAAATTAGTAATATTTAATTCAATATTGACCAGTAATTATGAATACAATTTTTATGTAATTCTTTGCAAAGGGTGACTGCAGTCATGTGTATGATTATTAATATTTAATTTACGATTAAAAATTATAAAAAAATGTTTTGCTTATCGAATAAATATATAAGTTATTATACTACAAGTTACAGTAGTGTAACATAAGTAGGTAAAAAATATAAATCATTTTAGGAAATCATGCTTGGTTCCATTAGTTGAAACATAAAATATTCATAAACTATAATGATTTGTCTGATGAATAACAAATAACACCAACGGATAGTATTATTAAGGATTTTTAATGAGAGTTTTGAAAAAAAAAAAACAAAAAAACTGTCTATATACCATCTAAATGCTGTCACTAAATGGCTTACTAGATAGATAGGGCACAAACGAATTACATATTGTATTCAACTATTGTTAACAAGTATAAGTAGGTAGTACAAGCCCAACCACAAGTGTTTATAAAAAGTAAAAAAAAAAAATAATAATGAAACCAAGAGCTCACATTTATAAATATGATCATGTATTTTTTAGATTTGTGATGGTAAAAAAAGAGGAGAGCTTTAAATTTTAATATCGTTTGACTCGTATAATATTCACCCTTTGGGACTAACACATCCGCCTTGTTATTTCATCTTTTTTTCTGAGGGTGTGTAAGAAAAACTCTTCAGTTTTTTTCCCACTCTCTCCGTCGCTTACAGATACCCTTTCAATTTTATTTCATTTTCCTAAACGCATTAAGTCTCTTGGATATACTTTTTTCAAATAGTTTTTTCTTTACCCCCTTCAGGGATTATCATAATAATAATAAATGATTTTAAATTACAAACAAAAAATACGCCTAATCATAAATATAAACGGCTTGTTTGTACTAAAATACCAAGGGTTTCCAATAACACAAACAAACATTGAAGGCGTGCTATGCTAATTTGGGGCCCGAGGTGCCAATTTATTCCGCCCAAATCACACGCAAAGGTGTCGCAGTAGATTCCTGTCGTGGAATTCGTTTAAAAAGAAGGTATAAAAACGGGTCATAGCAGGAAGTTAAAAAAAAAAAACATAAACACAACGTCATTTTACTTTTAGTAAGGGTTCTACTAATAAAATACAAACAGTAAATAATAAAAGTATTTTTGAACTATCATTTTAAATTCGACTATTACATCTATATGAAGTCATTAAGCATATTTAATGTGTATCTAACTTAATGTATGTAACTTTAATGTATCACTTGGGTTATTTTCCAGAAATAAAATCGCAATTCATAATAAAATTAATTTAAAATAATAAATTTATAATTTCTAAATAACTTTCTATAAAATTTCTTAAAAATACAATATTTTAATTTTAATATATTGATTAGATTATGTTAATTCATACGTGTTATACATGTACAAATTATGTGTATTTTAATCGAAATGCTATTATAATCAAACATTTATAATAACGAAATAAATCTAAAATGTATTTAAAGTAAATTTTGTCGTACTTAATTTTACAATTTATAGAAACAAAAAAATAATTAATACTTAAACAGTCGAAAAAAGCGGTTTCAGAAAAATATTGCACTTCTTTGACTCACTAAACACATATTGGAAGTACAAAAAGGAAATCTAAAACCTTTTTACTCCACTTAAAAATATAAAATAATTACAAATGCTCCATCTTATAAAAAAAAAAAAAACCTTATGATATTTTTCTTATTAAATTTAAAATGTTTTAGTTAGGTAATAAGAATAATGATAGTTAAATTTAATGTAAATAAAAATATTTAAATAATCATACTGTACTACAAAATAATTGGTTCATTTAATTTATTTATTAATAAGTTACATCTAAAAAAAATCAATGATGAAAATAAAGAATTTAAGCAAATTTAAAAAAATCTTAAAACTGAAATTTACTCAAAGAATATTGTATTCAAAATTAATTATTCTTATAAATTATTAAGTATTATATATGCACTTATGAATTGTCGAGCTATTGAATTATTTAATTATAGAATTAAAAATTTACTATTTGCATTTAAACATTAAAAAACTATTACGTTATAGTGTTACATTATATTGTATTATATATTTAATTGAAATATTATATTACAAATATATATTTTATACTCGTACAATCATAACTTTTAAACATTTTAGAAATGTGATCATAAAAAATTGTTTGATTAATGGTGTATAGTAAAATGTATAATAATACACTAATTATGAATAAAATAATGAATCCGATTTTAAATTTAATATGTTTCTAAAATTGAAAAAAAAATCTTATTTATATTTAGGTTACAGTAGTGTTATTGTCATGTACACAAGCTCATTCCATATTCTTTATTTTTTTTATCAGCATATTATTATTTTGTTTTTGAAAAAATATTGTTTTTCCATTTTATTTCATCATATTGTTCGTGCGATGGAACACGATTGGAAACCAGGGAAAAACAAAACACTCGTTGGTAGTGGTGGTGGAAATTGTTTTCGTTTTTTTCCCGGACAGTATTGCCACCAGTATTTCCCAGCAACATCAACGAAGGGTAGAGAAAGAAAACACAAAAATGCGGTGGTATATTACGAATGGTGAACTATACGAAATTTAAGAACAACATTGCATACGTGTTATATGGGTGGCACGAATGAAGAAAAAAAATTGAAACTACAAACCTACTCTTCCCAATCATGTCCGATTAAGGCACTTCAAAAAGAAATGGAATTGTAGAACAGCAGGTGTCTACAAATATTTTACCATACATATGTATACAAGGTAGAATAATTTAAATTAAATTAAAGTATAAAAAAGAATACAATAAATGTCATTACATGATAAACATATTGTAATAAATCATTTGAATCCAAGAAGTAAATAGTTAAGCGAAATACAAATAAAAATAGTACATGTTTAATGATTATTTAAAATAAATTAGTGCCATAACTGTTAAAATTTTAAATAAATCATATATTTTATATTAAAAATATTTTAGTAAAATCAATAAAAAAATCACGATTTCATTGAATTTGTTAATACCTGATGATGAATTTTTAATTCGAAAATGATTGTACATTACAAATATAATAATACTTCAGGCGGGGCATTTAATTATTTATTTATTTACGAGTGTTCATAATTTACTAATTTTTATTTTTTTTTCTATCAATTATTTATAATATATTGTTTAATAAATATGTTAAAAATATTTTACTATTTACTACTTATTAAAAATCTGAAAAAATATATATTTAATCAATAATTTATTTTAAATGTGTAATTATGAATAAATATTAATTAAAATTTAAAAAAAAAAATGAAATAAAAATGTCTAAAAAAGGTGTTATATTTATGACACTTGAGTTAGTTTTAATAAAATATCAAATTTTAGTAAGTTAAAATAATTAAGTACATAACCTTCTCATATATTAATATTTTTTTCCCAGATTTACAATCTTTAATTTTACTTTAATTTTATTAATATTAATAATTATAAATGAAAAATAAATTACAATTATATATCTATTTTATTTTAGCCATGAAATACTGCAAATACCTAATATTAGCACAATACAAAATTAATTAAAACCGATTTTAAGTGAATTAAAATACTGATGTCTCAACTAAAATAGTTTGACATGATTCAATTCAATTTTACAACAATTACAAGCAAAACAACAACTAAAGGCAAAATCATAAGATTTCCACTGAAATATTAATTAAACGTATAAATTTACTTAATAAAAAAATTATATACACTTTCAAATACATTTGGATTTGAAAATTATTAATATTAGTTCCAGTTAAAATAAATAAGAATTTAATAATTGTGTTACTATGTAATAAGTATAAGTATGTGTTACTGAATCAGCAGATACAACAAAATAGAAAAACTAATTTTTATTCCTAAATAAAATAATGTTCAGCTATTAACGTGTATAACATTAATTTAAACACATTTTTTAGTTAAATATATTAGAAGCTCTACAAATATTTGCATATTTTTTAGCCACAGCTAGTATAAAATAATTAAAACAAATTAACTAAGTAGATATAATTTTGTTTCATATCTGAACTATCAAATGATAAGTTAACTGACAATCTGACATAATAAGTTAAATTAACTTCAATAATAATACAAGTAATAGATTTTACATACTACACTTTTAAAATATCAGTTATGTAGATACAAATTGCAATTATTCGGAATGTTAACCCTATATAGGGTAGGAATAAATAATTATTACTTATGTATAGCTATATATATGTAACTAAACATAATTAATAATCATTTATTATTCTTAGTCGTCGTTTAGTATTTAATATTCTAAAAGATTATTTTTTATATTTATTAAGATGAAATTTATTTCCAATTTTTAAATATTATGTATCAAATTCTTTTTATCCTGATATTTCCAACAAAATATTACAAATATATATTATCACGTCAAAAAAAAAAAAAATAGTTAAAAATTATTATTGAAAAGTTAATATAATCAAATTATTATTTAAAAAAGAATATTTATTTTTAAACATTACTGAAATAAAATATAAATTGAAACGAAACAAATTATCAATAGCATAAATTAATGTTTTTAATATATGTATTTTAAACTTTAATAAAATATTAAATGTATACCTAAAAGAATATAACCAAAATCAATTCACAATCGTAGTTTATATATAAATAAATTCTAGTTTATAATAATTTATATAAATGTGCATCCTTGTTATATATATAAAATATTTATAAATTATAAATGATATACAAACACAATAATCCTAGTTTATGTGATAATATCACATGTTATCAGTTTTTAACTGATGTTCCAATACCTAAAACATCATAGCTTAATGAATCATGCTTTAAAAAAAAAAAAAAAAATTGGTTATAAAATCTAATTATTATACAATTATATCATTTTTATCCATAAATCTTCTATTTATGCACTTGGCTACCATATCTAGGTCGCTTGCGTTCAGTTGCAATAGCGTATTTTAACGATCATCACCCCCATTTTACATGCAATCCTAAAAGACGGCCAACGACGTCTCAAATGCACCCGAAAGGCGCCAGTTCGGTTTCCTCTTTGTTTGCTTTTATTATACAGCAATTGCATTGAACATTTGTTACTACATTATAATATGTTTATTATTTATTTGTATAAATATATATATTCTAAGTTTATAATGGTGTTTGTTTGTAGACAAATTCGTGTGCGTCGTGAACATTTTGATGAATCTTTATTTTATAAAATACAAAATATATTTAATTGATCAATCTGTTAACGCACTTTAGTGAAAATATGTACGAAAATTATAATATATTTATATACATTTATAATTTATTGATTTAGTATTAATTTGGATTGAATTTATCAATTATTTCAAAAATAATAGTTTTAACGCATGAAATTTAAACTGTTAAACTGGTAACTGAATTAGATATAAAAGTCAATGGTTATTTTTGGTTCCTAAATAACCATGTTCAGTAGCGTATTTTCAGGGAGAGAAGGGATCTCACTCCCTTGGAAGTAAAAAAGGTTTAAAAGCCATAAAGACTACAAAGGTATGGAGAATGAGAATATTAATTTATGCCATGTGGTTGTAAATATTTCTTATTTTTAATTTATAATAATAATAATAATAGAATGAATAATATAATTATTAATACATACCTTAAACGTATTTTTATATTATAAAATCCCTTATTTTTTTAGAAAAATGTAAAATTCTTTTCTACTTACAAACAATTTTAAAATACGCCTCTACTGACCATGGTATTATTATAGGTAACAAAACTCACATAAAGTGATTTTCAATACTTGTTAATAACTACTTTTAGGTGTATAATAAGAATAAATAATACCAACTAATAAATATAACCCATAAATAAAATGTTCCAATAAAAATAAAAATCATATGATTAAAGAGAATTTAGTTAAAATAAAAGTTATTAAAATATTGAATAAAAACTATGATATACTGTGTCAAATCGTTAGACAAATGTATAACAGACCCATTATTAGATCATATTAAAATAATAGTTATAAAAAATAAAATTACTTATGTATAAGTGTATAAATTTTTTTCTATTTTCTTATTATTTATAAAGTAATAAATTAGAGCGTAGCCCGTTTCGTCCAAAAATGAACCTGCCCGTTTCGCCTGGGTACCCGTTTCACCCAAATTGTGTTTCTTTATGATTCCCGTTTTTCCCAGAATAGTAAAGACCAATTTAAAATTAAGTTGACAATAGTTCAGTCAAATATTATAAGCGAATGTCAAGAAAAAATGGTGCTAAAGTTTCTGATCCCTAAAAGACGACTGTTATAAAACCTTTAGTAATAAAATTACGGGTAATTGAGATAAAAAAGAAAAGAAATATCGTTTATAAATAATCATATATAAAATTGATATCAAATAACACATAAGAAATTCAGTCGTTATCGAATTGAAATCGACCAAAACCTATAAAGCGCATACCGAAAGCACACCGAAAAAATGAATTTATCAACGCGCTGCATTATCACTGTAGCTTATCTTATTTAGTGTAAAATAGGTACCTACTTATAACTTATAAAAGTAATAGACAATAAAGATTATCTTTGATCGTGGTCAGTGCGTATACGCGATTTTTGACGTGTAAACATAATACACATTTCACTAAAATGGCTGTGATTTTAAAAACTAAAAGAGATAAAGATATGGTAATGTTTAATAATTATAAATACAATTTTGGTTCAAATAATGTAAATACATGTGAGATTCGTTGACGTTGTGTAAAACGTTCGTGTTCTGCTACGTTATATACTTTTGGTTCTAAAGTTGTAAATGAAGAAAATATTTTAATATCTGATCAAGATCGCCACAATCATATACCATGCAATAATTCAAATATAAACCGGCAGATGGTGAGTATAATTTGTAAACGAAAAGCTTCGGAAGAACTTTGTATGCAACCAAAAAAAAATATTTTAAAAGAATTAGAACAAAACTCTCTACTTGGTGATGGCCTAACATCAAACGATTTTAATATAATTTTAAAAGTAATATATAGAAGTAGACGTAAAGTTCTTCCAGTGTTGACAAGTAATATGATTGAAGCACATATAGTTTGAAATACATCTGAAACTGTAACCTCAAAAAATGAACCATTTGTTTTAATAAATGAATAAGAAAAAATATCATTATTTTTTTCTTGTAAGACTAATTTAATATTTTTAAATACAGTGGACAAAATTTATACGAATGGAACTTTTCAATATTTTGCTCTATTTTTTACGCAAAGATTTACCATTCATGGTTTTAAAAATGAACATTATATACCGTTAATTTTGTATCTACTTCCCGATAAAAAGTATGAAACATACTTAATATGCTTCATGCAATTATTGATAAATGTAAAGAAATCAATTTGAATTTTTCACCTAATTATATAACTATTGACTTTGAACTGGCCATACACCTAGCTGTTAATGAAATATAGCCTCTGTCAAAGAGAGTTAGATGTAGTTTTCATCTAACACAGGCGTGGTTTAGAAATATTCAGCAGTGTGGTTTAGCAACAGAATATAAAAAAAAATTCAGACATTGGCAAATGGATTAAATACACTTTTCGTTTATTATATTTGGACCCCGAAGAAGTGTCTAATTGTTTTGTTGGAGATTTGATATCAGAATGCCCAACTGACAATAAAGTCGTTAAATATTGTGATAATTTAGTAAATAATTACTCGTATATTTCTGAGGACAGTACATTTACTCCTTGTATATAGGCATGTAATTCAGCGAGTATTCTGATTACGACGCATACGTGTGAGTCGTTTCATTCGTTCTTTAATGACCATTTTTATTCTAATACTCCATCTATATTAAGTTGGTTAAATTTTATGAGAAATTTTGTCCAAACAGATACATATATAAAAATCAATAGCATTGAAATACCAAAAATATCAAAATATGCATATATAATTAAAATGCAAGTACACAATCAGAAACAAATAACGAGGTATCGATCAAATGAAATTTCTCACTATGAATTCATTAAAAGTATGTGCAGTAATTTTAAAAATAAAGTGTAGGTACTAATAAATATATTTTAAACAATTTTGATTTTTTAATAAATATTGTGGACTAAATTTTAAATTTGTTAAATGTTAAAAAAAAAAAATTTTGGAAAACAAAGATTATCGCCTCCTCGTGGTGTTTTCTGAAAAAAAAAATTATAATCATTGCCAACTTAATTTTAAATTGGTCTTAACTACTCAGGGTGAAACGGAAATCATATAGAAACAAAATTTGGACAAAATGAGTACCCGAGTGAAACGGGCAAGATCATTTTTGAGCGAAATGGGTCCTGCCCATAAATTATTTTTGAATGTAAACATATTTTAATTGTTATTAATTTTAATAAAACGTGAAATGGAGCATATTTATACAAAAATCTTATAACAAATAGCCATATTCTTACAAACATTAAATATGTCGATATAACTTTTCTAATATCTAACATATTCTAAATATATCTTATTATTGTTCTAAAAACATAAATTTCAATAAACCGTGAACAAATATAATATAAAGTATTTTAAACTATCATTTCAAATTCTCTCTCAGTTTACCACTATTTGATTCGTCTAACTTAATACTCGTACATATCAACTTAATTTATTATGATTTCAATAAGAAATATAGTCATTTTTAAGAATTATTTATAATATTTTATCAACAAATATTGCTTTAAATACATAGAAATATGTAATGTTATTCTCAAAAAATAGAGTTATCGTTAAAAAAAAAAATTTAATTTATCGATATTAATTTTTTTATAATAGAATATTTCCAATAAATATAACTACTGTTTATTTTAAAAAAATTAGTCTAATACTAAATTTACCATTTTAGTGCTATTAATGTTTTAATTTATTTTAAAAATAACGCCCTGTAAGTAGTTTTACGATAGTATAAACACCACGTATCTACTTACGTATTATAAAATTATTATGTAATTTAATATTTTTTTATTTTGATAATAAATCGTAGGATATAAGATTAAATCAAAAGAATTCAATGATAGAAAACTGATTAAAACTTTTAAATAATGGTTAATCCTGTCAAGGTTTTATATTTTATCTGATAAATAAGTTGACGTTTTTCGATTGGGCACAGCTTAACTAAAGCTATATTTCCTCTATCATTAAAAATCGAAAGATTCACCTCAGTCGTTTGTATCTGATAATAGTTTTCGTATTAATTATAAGACATAATTGATTTCTAATGACATCGAAAATTATTTTAACTATTAATCTTAAGTGTGAGTTTTTTTTGAAGACATTGATAGAATATATAAATATTTAAGAATGGTTTTTAAATTATATTTAATCAAACATACCATTTTTTACTGCATAATACATTTGATAATTCTAATACAAGATGAATCTATATATATATATATACACACACACAGTGGTCGAATTGGGAAAAATGAAATAGAGGAGCTCAGTTCAATGATTTAAAAGTACGCAGTTAAACGCGGGTCGGCAGGTCAACGCATATTGCTTGCTTACCACGGTTCTATCTATAACTGTGCTGCGTACTCACTAGTCGATCGAACGTGATTTCGGCTTACATAAGCTTGATACTGATAAATGATAATACTAGCAGAGCTCAACATGTTAATAAACGAATATCAAAAATAGTTTTTATATTATAAATCGTAACATTCGTTATGAAATTGACGTAAATTGAAATCCGCATTTAATAAAAATTATTTTGTACGTTAGGGTGAACATGGTGTCCCCTCGTTCCAGTGAAAAAATATAGTCGGGGTAGAAAACTATACGTAGCACGTTATTATACATAATACAACAAACTGAAAATAATTCTGTTATTTTCAATAATAATGATAATAATATGTTATCGCAATGAGAATGAGAAGGTAATATTCGAGTAAACAAGAATATTCAGTAATAATGTTGATTTGGTTTCAAACAAAGGCTAAGTTAATAATAGCAAATTATAAAGCATATTTTCGCATGACATATTTATGTCAGCTGTGATATTTGAAACTGAAGTATGCAAGTTTACATCTAAGGACTGTTGTGAAATGCATGATCTATGTTAGATTTTTATAATTTTAAGTTGTGAAAATGCAGTTTCACAAAGATATGTTGATGCGAAAGGTATTAATATAAGTAAAGTCACTTTCGAAATCACAGGATACTCTCGCTGTAGTCTTAATCAAAATTTAGTGAGTTTGTTTTCAATAAATTCGGTTTCAAGAGTTTTAAATTAAATAAATATTTCTCAACCCCCCCCCCCCCCAAACTGAGAAGCACTATGTTAGTCTGTCCAAACTTACCAAAATTCCATATTAAATTGAACTTGAAACTTGAACTATTAGATGCGATGGCTCTGAACTAACCGTGATGTGCTCTAAGAAATTCAGTTATCCTACATAGATATATTCATAGATATATTAATTAGATATATTACTAATAAATAATAATAATAATAACTACGACCAAAACATATGTTTAAACGATTTTTAGTTTTTTACATCCTCTTTGACGATATTTGCAGCACGCATTCTGTTAATTCTATGTCAAACGTCAAAAGGCTACATAAAAAAAGTTAATATTGTCCAAATCGCTATGGTGAGATTAGAAATAGTTTTATATGGTGGTTAAGTATTCTTAAATTTTCTAATTTTCCGCGCAATTTTCTTAATTATTTGTTTCACAAAGCTATAGTACTGCAGAAACGTAGTAGTGTGGGGTTATACTGGTTGTACTTATATTATTCGTCGTCAACGAATGCCGCTATGTAACAATACAGCAAACTTAATACTTCTAACTATTTCAATAATTCATTTTTTTGACTTTTCTCTTTTGATGGCTCATCTTTACACCGAGTACTTGCGTTAGAAAAATAAATCATGAAAATCGATGCTGTAAAATTTTAGATATAACTGTCATAAGAAATCGTCTCACGTTTTAATAATATATAAAGATAATGATGGGGGACATAATTGATTGAGAGAAATTTATTTAAAGCGTAGGTAAAAGATTAATAATGTTAATTCTTTTTTTGTGGGGGGGGGGGTGAAAATAAGAGAGTCACTAATAATTATTGAAATATTTAATAATTTGATTTTAAGGAGAAGATTTTTTAAAACTGTTTTTAATAGGAGTAATAATGGCTTAATTATAGCTTTAAAATTATCGAGAAATTTGCAAATCGAGTTTTCGGACATAAATATGATATGTACTAATATAGTATATATTAAATTGACTGTTGACTATCCTTCTAACTATATCTACTATTTCGTAACATGTTGAGTGTCTCGGTGTAATCGACATGTGCAGCCCGTGTAGCCGCGTCTGAACTAGACCCCGGACAATGTCGGTCGGCTACTTGTCGACGACAACTACCAACGCAAGACCACAACATTTATAGTATATTGAATAGTGTGAATTTCAACTTCACTTAGAAAACACATACAAAGCATAAAAATATTTTGATTCTAATTTAGATTATGTATCACATTTATATTCTGAACTAAACAAAAAATATATTAGTTATATAATAATACCTATCAGTTGGATTTTTTAAATAATAAAATTTATGGTTCAGTATTTTACAACCACAGCATTAAAAATTATGGATTTTTTTTATGTTTTAACTAATACTAACATTTATGTTTTTCAATATTAATAATAATTATAATTTATAATCTTGAAAAATAATCATACCAAAACCCAAATTTTCGATTAATATCATATATTGATCTATAAACGATTAATAATTTTTCCAATAATTATTTTATGCAGTTAACACAAAAAAACTAATTTATGTGACCTAAATATTTTATACCTATACTTATATATATTTTCCTATAATTTATATTTATTCTAACAATCAGTTTAACATTTTATTTTTGAACTATTTTTTATATTTATAATTACGTACAGGGACGACGTGAGGGGGTGGGCAATAGGGGCAGTTGCCCAGAGCACCACGCCTTAAATTATAATTAAGGCCCCGTGGTTCTGATTTAACTGAACATAAAATATTTTATTAATATAAATTATAAAACCTAACATTTATTTTGCCCAGGGCCTCGCAAACTCTAGCACCGTCACTGATTACGTATTTCTGAACTTAAAATGTAAAATATTTATCAAATATAAGTAAATTTTATATAATTTATATAAATAAAATAGGCTAAGATAGATGATGAAGTTAAATTTGTAATTATTTTTGATAATTAAACATAAACTCCTAAAGAAATCCTGAAATACATAAATAGATATATTTACTTATTTTTTATTTATAATTAATACACGACTAATAATAGTTGTGCAAATAACAATGTTCAAATATGAAAATCATACTTTTCTGACATTTTATTTAGTTATATAACTATATAAATTGTATAAATATAATTATTGTAATAGAATTATTGTAGTATATATTCAGCATTATATATTGTAAAATACATCATTTTAAATAATGCAATAAAATATTTAGATTCACTAAGTTAACATATATGCAAACACACGTTAAGAGTTAATAATAATGTAATTAATTATTATTTAAGTGTATATTAATTGTTCTTATAAAATACTCACGATATTTTCCAATGAATTGTAAGTAGTTCCAATGAAATTTACGAATTTTTAAAAATATTTAAATTTAATCTGAATGCATTTTTAAAATGTACACAGCTGACCATTATTGAATTGTTAAAGTTGGAGTATTAGAATACATGTTAATATACCGTAATCACATTATCATTAACGTCATAGTTGTATAAGAAAATAAAGGGAACGAATGGAAAAATCTGGTATATCTCATGTGAATGAAATGAAAAGTACAAAAACAGAAAATATATTAAAAAAAAAAATAATAATAAATTTACAAAAAATGCTTGACGATTAAGCGCATAGCGAACGGCAAACGGACGAAATATGTGGCCGTCAAAATACTGAAAAAAAGCTCACGGACTGAGAGCACTGGAAAAATAAAAAAAGATGAAACGAAATAAAAATAAACTCCTGAGTAAAAAGCCGGTCTTGTTTTGATAGGTGATTGGCCGCGTCGCCGCCGGGGCGCGCTCTGCTCACGGACTTTTTACCCTGGTCCCGCCTCACCGCGAGCCAACGACACCGACTGTCCCGTGCGGAAAAAAAATCGCGGTGTCTGGACACGATACGACGGAGGAGGAGAGGTGAGGCTTAAAAAAAAACCCGGGCACCGCCGGGACGGAGGGTTGTAGCAAGGGGAGAAAAAAAAGAGTGAAAAATAAGCTTCCTGGTGGAATCGATAAAAAAATTCCTGCGCGTTTTTTTTCCACCAAATCCAACTACAGCACGATGGAGAGAGACGCGCGAAGGATTGGCGGCGTGGTGGGACGGTGAACGAGCGGAGAGGCGGCGGTGATGGTGGTGGCTGAAAGCCCGCCGGGAAGAGGAAGAGAAGACCTAGGAGGGGGTACGGGTATCGTCATAGCGAGGGGCGGGTATGACTGAGTGGGTACCAGTTAATTCGAAACACCCCCACGTGTCATCCCCGGTCCACATACACTCTTTGCGCGCCGTCGCTGCCATCGGTGGTGGTTAAAATGCAACCTGCCCTTTCCCGTACCACTACTATTACACGGCAAATGTTCAAACCTCCGGATTGTTATTCCCCGACACTCCCCCTCCTTACCTATCGCATTTGCACGAGAATGGGATGTCAAAAAGTGTCTGGAGCTTGCTCGTTAATCTCTTAAACAACGCACACACGTATCACGGGTTACCCTGTACATAATATGTCAATTTTTGACGTTTTAACCTGTATGGGAGTTTTATTCAACACTCATATACGTAAAAGCTTGCCGCCAATATATCGACTTTAAAAGTTTCTTCAGCTTAAAACTACGTGACTCGTGAATTACTCTAGTATATTTTACTACACGTACACAATAAAAATATAATAAATTATATCGTGCATATAATATTATTGAATGAGATATTTTTAAAAAATAATAGATAAAATCGTACTTTACCAAGAGCTCAGAACGGATCAAAAAAAAAAAAATAGTATTATTGCCAACCATAATTAACATATAAAGAATTAGATGATAGTGAAGCCTATTCATTTGCAATAACCACCCACTTTGGATAAATACTAATGTAGGTACATAATTTAGATTCAAGAACACTTTTTGAAATTTAAAATTAATAAATAATTAAATAACAAAAATCTGTAAAAAGTATATTACCTCTAAATTATAAAATTATGAAAATTAATGTCTAAACTTGTTTCTTGTTTAAATTCACATATACTTGTATATAACAATTTAAACCTACACGATTTCAAATAAATAGTATATTAAATAAAAAAATTACTAAGCAAAAAGGTTTTTATTGTTTTTTTATAGTTTTTTTTCAGTATTTATAATGTGATGACTTAAAATAAATTCTAAGATTAAAATTAAATACATAATTTAGAATGGGTTTTCGACGATGCCCATTTAAATATTATATTATTCCGAATGAAAAGTATGTAAAAAGTTATTTTATCAGTATCTATGTGTATACTCAAATTAAAAACTAGCTTCTAAGTATATAATATGTATGGAAAAATATATATTATATTGACCATTTTTATTAAAATAATTATGTGGGTTGTGTTTTATTGAAATGAAGTCAGTGATAAAATTATCATCATAATATGGTTTTTAGAAGTATACTCGTATATTAATTTCACACATAATTATTGAAAAATTAAATATACGACTTTCTATTATTCTCAAATAAAAACAAAATTATGTTTACATTTAGAACATTAAATATTTTGAAATTAAGGGAAATAATACTGATTCATTGTATCATTTTAAAATAAACATTATTATTTGATTGTTACAATTTCATAACCCTGGATTATTATCAGCTATTATTCTTTGTACAAATTATTTTTATTTTCAAATCAATTTGAACTTTATTCGAAAAATTGAAAGGAAAATAAATCATAATACTATTTACTATTTTAGAGGACAAATTAAATTGAGACAAGAGTTAATGTTATATGATAAACATTAATTTAATTTAATTTAAAACTTAAATTGAATTAATTGTTTCAATGCTCAAATAACACTGATAATATACATTAAAAATGTAATAAATAAAAGAAAAAAAAATGAAAAAATATAATTTAAATACTGAAAATAAATAAATATAACAGTTTTATGAATTTTACTCTAATGGTTTTTAAATGAAATAGAAAATAGTAAAAAAAAAACATTTTGAATATCATTCAATAACTAGTCAAACATCATTATTTGCTTATGTAATATCATATTTTTATAATAATTGCAATTGCATTTAGGTAAAATAATGTTGAATGAATTAACTATCTATTATATACATATAACGAAATAAGGTTATTTTATTATTACGGTAAAAATGGAGGCTATTGATTGGTATAAAAGATTACGTCATGGATTTATAATATTAAATTACAAGAAATAAGTTTTTTTAATTATTTTACTTAATTTAATATGTATATAACCAGGTAAGTTAGATAGGTTGGTTAGGTTAATAGGTTATTACCAAATTTGAATAAATATAATTAATTACGTATTATCGATCTCCTTATAGGTTTTAGTTGTTATAGAATGCACCAACTTTCGTTTTTAATTACAAGTTAAATTTTTTTATATAGAAAAACGACGAATCAGTTAACTAAAATTTAGATATTAAGTAGAGGTATTAAAAGCTAATAAAAACTAAAAATAATATTACTTTAATGATCTTAAGTATCAAATGAATCAGTTAAAAAGTATGTGCTGTTGATAGAAATTCATTCAATGGATGTTTAGCGCTATCTAGTAGCAATAAAGCGCACTATTATTTAGAACATCGTTCGTTAGAGGTCAAAAAAAAGTGAAATAAAATAGTAAAAAATAACTTCCATTACTCTTAAATGACTTGAAACAATAATAATTATTCTTAAAATATTTAATATTATTGTTATTATAATTTATATTCTCTTAGTGTACCTACATTCTACCACATTAATTAATTACGTTTTCATAAGTATTAATAACATTTACTCAAAGATTATTTAAATTATATTTAAATTATAAATATTTCTACAGCCGACTACAGATTAAAACATTTTAATTGATATTTATTTATAAACGTATTCTTTTTCGATTAAAAAAATTATTATTTCTCTTATAATAAATATTATATTGAACAAATAATATAGGCATCATTATTGGCATTATCGCTATAATTAAGGTTCTTTAGTATTTGCCACCAGCACATTTTATAAATATAAATATGTAAATATAATTTAGAAAAATATATCTTGTCATAAGGTAATTCTAGAGTAATTTAAATATTTAGTATCTACATTATACATGAGTATATATATATATATATATATATATATATATATATATATATATGTGTGTGTGTGTGTGTGTGTGTGTGTGTATGTGTATTAAATTTTATTTTATTATTATATATTTATATATTTAATTTTTTTATTTTAATAATTTAAATAATTTGTTTTAACAATGTGAATTGCATTTTCTATAAATTAAAAATTAAACATAGGTTGTATGATTGGAGATTACTATATTTTTAAAAAATAACAAATTTATGTTATACACTTTATATTAAAAAGGAAATCTCAACTCTAAAATAACAATAATTATATTTAAAGCAAATTATAACAACAAATCGATTTTGAAATATATTTTCAGTAATACAAAATTGCATTTTAATTACTAGCAAATTATTATAATATTTTGTGGCTAATCAAACAGCCAACATATACTATTACAAATATTCTGTTCAGATACAATAACACAATAATATATAAATGATTAATTACATAAACATTTTTAATGAAAATGTTTTTAAACTAGTTCCGTATTATGATATTAAAATTTACAAAAAAACGTTTGTTATGATTTACTTGGTTGTCAAGGCCGATGTTAAACTAGGAATATAATCCTGTTAAAGTGTCGACGGGTAAAAGTGCGTACAGGGTGAATGGACAATGGTTTGACAAGTTCATACATCTTCATCGGGGTAAACACAAGTACAAAAACCGGCTAATCGTATCTACTGCCAAAGTTAAAAGTCCGAGTGATTAGCCCTGAAACAATGGTGCTGCAAGACGATTAATCATTTGGAACTAAGAGAAAGGGAGAGAAAAGATAGAACGAACGTTAGATATAGACGTGACGAGGAGGTCAAGTGAGAGACTCATCATCATCATCATCATTGCTGCCTCGGAAACGAGACCTGTCCTTAGGGAGTTTATACTCTGTTTACAGTGAGCTGACATATAATTCTTTCCCTTGCACATTGTATTTAAACTGCTAGGCTTGATTCACTTTTTACTCTTAAAAATATGTAGTAGCAGAAAATGATTTTCTGTTTAGAATTATATAGTATTATGTATTACTCATAGATTTTAAATTATTATTAATTAATTATATTTCATTTATTTTATTTGCTGGACATATAACTTTTGACTGGAATTTTATAGTTATAATTTGACTCTTGATATGCATTACCATAAATTTAACTCAATTTTGACAACAAAATATATGTGAATATTAGTGCTTACAATTAACAATTTGTATACGTTGTTTAAAATAAATCATAAAAATAAATATTTCTACGAAAAGTGTTTAAACCTTCGATCGACGAACATAACTTTAATATCAAACAAAACATAATACAGATTACCTACGTACAATATTCACTTAAATTGTACACTTTACTCCTAGTATGTTTTGTTTACATATATTTAGTTACCGTTTTTTTTTTTCAATAAAGGGTTAAATGAGATTACGAATAAACCACGAAATTCAATCATGCTGGTTTGTTTTAATTTAATGGAATATTTTTTTCAACGACTCGGAAAATTACGCGCATATTAGTTGTTTCTCGCTGCACCGACACTAACGTGAATGGAAAACATGAGATCACTACCGACAACGACGTGCTCAGCAACACCTATCTTTTATTCCGGTTAATGTGTACGAGTGCATATCGTTACTACCAGAATTTATGAATGGAATGTCCGTCCGTCGTAGTCGCCACTTCCGCGACCACTCTACTCGACTGCCCGTCTTTGACCAGTCCGGCGCAGCATCAGCCGTCAAATTACTGTGATTACCGAAACGACAGCGGCGATGTATGTTGCGTGTAAATGCATCTGCCGCAGCAACGTGAGCTACGAACGAAGGACAAGACCACTTATATCCATCAACCTCGATGACTTTACATAATATTTTCATTGTCATATAAACGCGTATAGTAGTATATGCATATATACTGGTATAAATATTGTATATTTAGACAAATAACATGGGTAATATAGGAACATATTGTCAGCATTGCTTGATTTAAGGGAGGGAGTAGATATTCGTTCTTTTTTTTTTTTCAATATTTCAGCGTATCGCGTTCTAATTTCCATAAGTATAACGATGAGAAAAACTACGGGCAGTACTTACATATATTTAGTATTACCTAAACAATAAACAAGTTTCTTATACACTTACTATAACGTTGGTATATTAATGAGTCTCTAAATGATTGTTTTTCTGCGATTCAAGCGCTGCATATGGATTTATATATAAGTGTGTGTGCGCCAATCATATTAGATAAAATAATATCATTGTAGGCTGGTCTAACATCTATCAGCTTTAACGGATAAAAATAGATTCTCATAAAGATTCACAGCAATTGAAAAAAATGTTTTGTCTATTGTGTGCACTGCATTATAAAAATTATTTAGTACTAATTTCAATAAATACACTAAGAACGATTTATTCCGCGTGTGTGATATAATTAAATTAAAATACAGATTTTTATCTGGCTTTTAAAACGAGAAAACGTATAGAAAAATTAATATATGTTATAGCATTTAAATAATTTAACCAATCAAAAAATACACGAATATACTGTATATTGTTCATAAATTCAATGTAAGAAACAAGTATAGAAGATACGTATTTTACAAAGTTCTCAAGAAAAAAAAACAAATTTTAATTAACTTATTTAAGTTATTATTCAGTTCAAGACATGTTATTAAATGTTAACGATATTTTAACGAGAATTAACATCATTGGGTCAAGACTATAAATGTAATCAATAATATTTAACCACAAGTAAATTCCGCATATTTGAAAAAACAATAATTTTTGTTAAAATTTGATATATCTACTTGAATTCAATAATATTGTACGTAAAATAAATGTGTAAATAGAATAGCAAATCTGACGGTCATAAAATAAAATAAAGATTATAATGATATATATGTATATATTATTTACATATTATATTTACATATTATTTATTATATTTATTATATGTTAGTATAGGAGTTTATTATTTTTTCAACAAATTATAAATTTGATATAAAGTATATATAGTTTTTATAAAACTTGATTCTTAGTGTCCATACGATTAAATACCAAATAATTGTGATTATAAATATTATTAGTATCAACTAAAAAATATTTTATCGGAATGCATATAATATTTAAATTTATTTATATTATTTTAAGGATAATTTATTAAGTATGATTATAGTTTAACGATTATGATAATCATACTAATAAATAAATACAGTAAACACCACTTTAATAGTGCTTATGATGTAAAATGTCATCAAATACCTATATTATATTTATATCAAAAGTATATGTTAATATATTGCAAATTATATATGTGAATTAGAAATGTGACAAATTTCATAGTGCTGGAAATAAATAAGAATCATAATAAAAATGTTTAAAAAGAAAATACATAAGCGTCATATACCCTGATTTTTATTAAAATAATTAAAGTTTAATACATATTTTATATTATTGTTATCATAATTATTATTATTTTGTTCTTATATATAATAGAAAATATTCAATAATACAATTAATATCAGTAGGTTAAGAATAAATCAGTTAAAAAATAGTAATGATTTTTTCATATAGTTAGTGATAATACCGATGAAATGAGGGTAAATAATTAAGTATAATTATTAATTACTCATAAATATTTCATAAAATTAAAAATATTAACTTTTATATTTAGTTATCATAAACCTTATAACAAATTTAAATATTATACTCCTGAAAACTTAAAATTAACCTCAATTATATTTTTATTTTTGAATGATAGAGGTATATAATATTTGAGTGAGGTCTTAAGGACATAAAATAAAAACATTTTTGAAATGGGTATAATAATAAAAAATTATAATATAGACTGTACAGTATTTAGCTTTTGTACTCATGTTCCTTTCATAAGATTAAAATAATTGTTTTTTTCTGTATTTATTACGACTAAAAATAATTATTTTTTTTTTTTTTTAAATGAATCATATTTTTTATAGTTCTAGTTTAATTGTAGAAACATACATAATCAGGAACCTTCTTTTGGACGCTTTTTGTATATTATAAATCTGTGAAATGTTGATTTTATGATTATAAGCCGAGAATTTCGCATCAAGAAATGCGAAATTATATTATATCTAAGTATTTATAGATAATTTATAGTATTATAAATATATTTTATAATTCATTTAATAGATTTATAAGTTATAAATTCTGAAACAAAGGTACAAATAATACTCAAGATTTGGGAGAGTGATTACAAATGTATAATATGCTTTGTACTTAAATCATTATTTTTTGGAGGGAAATAATCTAGGGATCTAAGTCCCAGCTCTTCTTATGTTTACCCATGTTTAACTTAATCAAAAATTAAAAATTAATTTCAAAAATAAATTAGTAATAAAAAATGTAAAACATAAAACCAAAAATGTTTTGAACGCTTAAGATAATTTTTACTATAATTTAATGAAACAAAAAGTGTTTGGTAAAAAAAACATGAAACACTTAAATTTAAGCTATATTTGATTTAAAATATCTATATGATAAAATATGCATGCACACATGTACTCGTATATTTACATTTTTTATATAAAATTATTTTTATTACATAGTCTCCCAAGAAAAATATTTTAATTTCCAATCGTAAATTATAATAATTATTGTTTATATTATTTTTATTTATAAAATAGACTCTATACCTGAATTATTTAAACAATTTAAAAATTATAATTAAACAGAATAAGCTTAACGTTTTAAAAGTCATCATACTTTTGTATGCAACTATTATTTATTTTATATGGATATAAAACATATTTAAAGTATAATTATGAAATTATAATACTACAATTGTCTCAGATACTTAAATATTCTATAAGGTACGAATATTTTAATTATTATATTATGGCGAAATTTTCTTGAGGATTTCCTATTTGGCGAGTAGCACTTTTTAGGTTTCCCTCTCACCAATAGGGCATAGTAACATAGCCACTAAGAAACTGTCAGGTGATTACCTATCGGAGATTTCGCAGTAACAGTGGTTTTTAACTATAGTATCGTGTCGATAACTAACTATTCTTTACCTCATCATGCACGAAAAAAAATATAATTTACTAATATACAAAGAAAAGCAAGACTAATTTAGTAATTATGTTTGCATATATAATATATCTTTTATTTTTAGACATCATGATAATATTTGTTTCGAAGATATAATATTAGTTCATAGCTGTTAATAAATACTCAGTACGTCTAAAGATCTGCGGTAACATCATGGCCGAACCTAATGTAGATTGACAGATCGTATCGGTAGCTTCTGCGGTTGTAAATGATTAGTGTATTCGTATTACTTTACATTTATGAGGGACAAAACATGAAGGAGTTCATGTTTAATTTCACACTACATTTTCACGCTAACTTAACCGATTATAGCTTTGACAAACGCCGACAAATGAATAAAATATTTTCAATAAAAATTAGTTATTTCAATGGGTCAAACAATACATTTTTATCCACTCCGAATTCTTCAAAGAAAATCACTTGTAGTACCATTATACATTTGAATTCTAATATATACATTTTTTTTTTAAATTAAAAAAATTATATATACTAAGAGAAAATTATTAAAATACATAAAATCTAGAATACTTACCACGAGGATTTCATATTTAAATAAATAAATAAAACAATAACTCACCTGAAATAAAAAAAAATTAGTATTAAATTAAATCATAAAGTAACATGCGTTTCTAAATTAACTTTTACCTATTAATTGGTTTTATGAAGGCTGTAGTAGAGATAGTGTAAGGGTATACATTATAATGTCATACGACCAATAACAATGAATCATAGAAAACCAATTTAAAATTTTAGCAGATTATACTGTACTATCTAAACATGTATACATCAAAATATAAGTTATTTGTAAACCATTACACAATTTGATGGAGAATAATGTTCACCTATTTTTCTATACACATAATTTGAATATGAGTACATACTGTAAATAAATAATTACAAATTACATCTGTCTGATTTATTATTCGTCTGGTTTTTGTAAACACATTACATGAGTATATTATTTAATAGAATTTTAACACCTCTTGAATGCAATACAAATTGTAACATAAAAAAAAAAAATAATATAAAAACCATAAAGATTATTTAATATCGCCATAAATGTATAAGAGTTGTCACATAAATGGAAATCTAGAATTAAGGAAACCACTTGTAGTTTTCCTTATTTTTTCTTTTGAAAATCTCTCCACTTTGACGTTGACTAGTCTACAGATATTGTTTTTCTCCGAATAGCTATTTTTTTCCTCCCAAGAGTTTTCAGGTGCAAATGAAAATTACCAGAAGTAAAAAAAAAATGAAAGAATACTTGCACACCGATATGGCCGGTCACGTTCTAACCTAGCTGTCATCACACCTGGCTGACCAGTGACCGTCGTATAGATGTGTATGTCTACACTCACGACATCCCAGTCAATGGACTATTATATAAAATGCGTATAAGATAGTGGGCGTTACTAAAACTATACCACAAGTGGCAACCAATAGCTATATTAAGCCACTGAATATACACCTGTTATTCAGAATGGGATATAATAAAATTAATCAATTTTCATAAAACTACAGGTTTAGTACTTAGATACTCAAAGAACTCAAGCGGCACTAATTTTCACTGTTAAATAATATTCATCGATTTATAACATGAATCATAGTTTTGAATAGTTAAGTCTTAACCGAATACATTTATTTTTTTTAAATATATCTAATAGATAAGTAAAATGTATATTAATATAGTTGTTTTGAGCCAAGGTCGTGGAATAGTTTATAATAATGACAATGAATGAATTACACAACTTGCAGAGGTCTGAAGTTAAAATTTAAAAATGGTTTTATATTCAATAAATGATAGTTAGAAAACAATATGTATATTATTATGTTACATGATTGTCAAAACCATATAAATATACCTACATCTCAATTTCTGTATGCCAACGGCCGAGACTAATGTTTTAATAAATAACTATGTAAACCTTGCCAAATTTAATGTACGAACAAGGAAAATAATTTAATTGTGTCAAATAATAATCAAACATTACATGGAGGTAAAAATCATATAATTTAATAAAAAATAATAATTTGCACCAGTTACAACATTTCATACCGTCGTCGATACTACGAGGTCGTCTAGCTGGAGCCAAAAAGTTTTGCCTAGCAAGGACATTTCCGTTTTTCTTAGCAATTGCAAACAATATATTTGTGTAATTTATTTCAAATATATATATAAAATTTAACAACGAATATCATAATACGTATAATACGCTAAATATTAACATGTAGTATTTATTGTATTTTATGATATCATAATCAATTTTGGCCGTCAGTAGTTTCATAATCGAAGGACGGAACCAATGATAAGACGATATATTTTTTTTTCGTTATGTTTAGATGGCACACGTAAACCTCAATTTTCGTTGAACATATACTTGGATGAAAATATTATTAGTATCACTATTCATAAAAGGTATTAATGAAAAATGCAAGAAGAAAATAACACATAGATAAGAAACAAAAATAAAAAATGTAAGTATACAAAATAATACAACCAATGAAATAGAATATGGTTTTATAATAGTTATTAATTATTTTTTTAGAAAATTAATCAAATGTACATATATTTTAAATAAAATAAATGGTAAATAGTTATATAAAAAAAAAAAATATTAGTGTTGAACTAAGAATTAATTCATATTCGTGTTTTATTAAATGAAGATTGCTATAATAAAATATATTTCACACTAAAACGTTTTTAATCCTCTACTGTAAAGTTTAATTATTCAAGTTACTATAATTTTTAAACCTACAGATATGATCTATCATAAATAAAGTAAAAAATGTTTTATAGCTATTTTAATTATGTATTTTATATAATATATAGTTTTTGATTTACTTTTTAACCATTTTTATTGTGATTCTTTTATACGTATAGTTTTATCATAAAAATAAAGGTTTGTATACAAATATTTAACTAAGTTCTTAAATTAATAAATTATAAATTAATTCTAATAATATCCAATAAAATATTTTTTATTTTTATTTCTTGAATAAATTCACTAAAATTTCACTCTAATAAATTGTAATATTTATCAATCATTGCCTTAATTAATAATGAATTTTTAATAATTTAATTTGATAGACCTTAATTTCATTACCAAACAGAACCAATAACTTTCGAATAATTCAGCACGTATGTATTTATGTTAGTAAACCTTTGTTATAACGACACTAGTAGAACCAGTGGCATATCCAGGGAGAAGGTTTAGAGGGTTATAATCCCCTCCCGAAAATGTTTAATCCAGAATATTTTTTGAGAGTTTCAGTATTAGACCTACTACCAGTACTAGATCATTTGAACGATAGATTTACACCACACAGAACTGTTTTGAATAATTTTGATTGTATTTTACCTAAGGTAAAAATGAAAATATCTGAAGAGATTAAAGGTAAATTCAAACAATTAGTTGAAATATATGAAGATATTAATTAATGTGCTCACTCAAATTTAAATGATCATATAACATATTAAACGGAGAATTAGATTAGTGGTAAATATTTAAATATTAAAATATTCAATTTTAACATCTTCCGAACTCAAGTACAAAAATGCTATTGAGTATACTTCCAAACCTATCCAGATATTTTTATCTAATAATATCTAAACTTCTTCAAATACTCATAACACTTCCAGTGTATACTCCTACGGGGGTACGATCGTTTTTAACACTTCATCGTTTGAAAACTTATTTGAGAAATTCTTCTGAACAAATACGTTTAAATGGGTTAGCCTTACTAAATATTCATAGATAACATGGATATTAATGATGTTATGGATGAACTTGCTAAAAAATCAAAACGAAAAATGAATATACATTAATATTTTTTTTTAAAATAGATAAATATTTACATATTTTAACTTTAATAATACAGTGTTTTACGTATGATTATTGTCTATTGATTATAATTAAAACACACAAATTTAAAAAAATGTAATATTACATAGCAAATGAATACAATAAAAGATTTAGTGTATTTTTATTTAGTATTTGCAGTACAAATTAGCTATACAACTGATTTTTATTTATTGCATGGAAGATAAAATTGGTTTTTAATAGTTTTAAGTAGTAGTTAAAAAATAATTAGGAATTTAAAAAATAAATAGTTTCATATATATGTCAAATTAATTTAAATAATTAAATTAAACTAAATTAAATAAATACAATTTTTTTAGTTTTGCGCGTATAAAAAATATCATAAAAATTGTCTCGAGTTATTTTTGGATTTTTTTTATGAAATTAAAGCTTTTCAATAATTAAATCTTGATGATGATTTATATTTGACTACAAACAACTACCTATCAGATTCGATTTGAAAATATAAATTATTATGAACATTTTTATTTGAAATATAGATCATTGCAATTTACTGTTGTGCGGTAGTTATAGTAATCAACATGATCAATAGGAATATTTACCTAGGTAAACGAAAAACATAGTTATGGTTATACTACCGAGTGGTTATTTTTCCTTACATGCCTATTACCGAAACACCTTGTCCGTAATAACTTTTTTTCCTCCCGATTATCCTGCGGCGGCAACCGGACACTGACAATAAGTCACGGGTGCATAAGTTCTTGTCCAGGTTTGTGTGTTTTTAGTCAATTATCTTAATATATGTATACGTAGGTACGTATCTATATTTCATATTATATAGTGTTGTTTGCTTTTCGGTTTTCTTCTCGGCAGTTATTATTATTGTTATTATTATCATGACCAACACTAAAGTACCATTATAACCATTATAATAATATTGTATCGATGATATCCATGCGCGCGCGACGACGACAATGACAACATGGAGGTGTACACATAATAATATACCGCCGTTACGGTTCAGTAGAGAATCGTACGCGGTGCAATTTTCAAACACTCCGTCGCGCGCAATGGTCAACGTATTTACTGCAACCGTGATGGAACTTGCGGTGAAAGGATGTAAAATAATGAAACTTGTCGTATATTTTATGCGTGATTTTATACACACTGTTTCTGAATTAAGTAAATATTTCCTCGGGAAACGTAAAAATATATAATTTTCATATGATTATTATCAAGAAATTAAGATTGAAAAATTCAAGAACAACTCCATTATACGAAAACCATATTAGACATGTATCAAAAAAAAAAAAAAATGTACAGATTACATTCAGTTTTGGTAATAAGTTTTTAAATCAACAACAGGATGTGTGTGTGTGTGTGTGTGTGTGTGTGTGTGTGTGTGAGAGAGAGAGAGTATATAGGTATATATACTTAACGGTAGATTATTATTTTCCATGGTTATTGTGTTATTTTTAAACAAAGGTAAAACATGTTATACTTAATATATTGTTTTAAAATTAATAGCAATCATCTATTTATATTATTGATTCAATCATTTCAAAATTCAACAGCGCGTTTTTCAAGGATTTAAGTCAAATCTCAACATCATTAATGTTTATGATAAAATAACAGGGCGTAAAAAATGTCAGTTTAAGTTACTTTTTCAAGGGCAACAATGTATATAGTAAAGATACCAATCAATCCCTTGTGATTTAAATTATTCATAATAATATCTATACAGCTATAGATGTATAATAATGTATCAATATAGACATAAAATATTAATTTTGTTCAAAAGTATAGTAAATAATTAATATTATATTATAGATACGAATTTAAAAAAAAAAAAAGCGTAGTGTATTATATCAAATCACTTTTCAATGGTAATTTCTATGCATACTATCCATATAAAACCGTCACTATAATTGTAAATAATTGCTTATAATGTGCCGTTTTTAACATTAACAAAATATTATCATATTTCTGAGACTTATAATTATACATATATATTTATTATATAAGTACACAATGAACATTTTTTAGCGGTGAATATTGGACGGTATTTCATGTTAAATCAATTTTTCGTTTTTCTCTTCATCTCTCTTACTTTATTTTTTTCTATGAGTTCCGGCTCACCACAGGCCATTGATTACACACACACACACACACACACATAGGTACGTACGTACGCACGCACGCGCACGGATTCTCTCACATACACTAAATCAGCGTAGGGCGACTTTGATGACAACAGTTACTCCTAACCCACCATCTTTGCCTATAGTTCTTCCCATTCAGTTGTTTTATTCACAGCTTCATAACTTGCACGCTCTGATTTTCTCTCTAGCTATACTTTGGTTTTCAACATTGCCGTTTTTATAAGACTAAATTGTGTATACTTGTAACACGTACACTAGTATATACATTACATCTTTTTTGACTCTATCAGTTGTCCTCGTCGTCGGTTGGGCACCCACGGACCACGGAACATAGATTAATCCGGAACCACCGCTACTACCACCATTACCTCCCGCGGAGATGCATAGGCCGTCGCGGGTGTTATTTGTGTAATGTCACTATCGTCAAGGGGTCACTAACCTAATCATTAGTCAATATGCTCGTACATTTTGTATTAGAAAATAATGTACATATTATAAAATGCACCCCAATGCTCAATTGAGCGTAGAATATCTTTAAGTTGACACGTTAGCACCGATTTTAGTGGTAATATATTATTTATGTTATTGTTATTATTTTTTAATGTGTACATTTTTAATGTTATATTTAATATTTTACTATTTATTTGCTAATAAATTAATGATAATATACCTACTTAGATAACTGTACTATAAAGTATAACTTTTTAAGAATTAGTTATTTTACTTTTCAAATCTGTTCTTATAATGTAGGTATCTTAGGTAAGAAAATTGTTTAAATATGTATATTAAATTATAAGTTATAACCTTTTCGTTGTATAACTTTAAATTAGATTCAAGTTTATATAATTTTACATATGATATATTGTGTGAAATACGTATTGCAAGTAATAAATAAAAAAATTTAAAAGGATTAATTTTTACTGTGTGATTATTATATGTAACTAAATATCGATTAGTATATTTAGATAGTATATTTGTTTGTAGAATGTTTCGTAAACTCATGAGTAATTTACCAAAGATGACCTAAAGATTATAATTTATGTAACAGATTATTTCATTTTTTTTTTTCAATACAACACATAAATGTTTTTGTGTTTTGAAATTAAACTTTAACTTTTAAGAATAAAAAATAATCAACAGTTGTACTTAGAATATAAAATGAACATAAATTATATTAAGACCTTACCTATATATAATATATAATATATATACAATATTATGAAGAAAAAAAATTAAAATGTTCATGATAGTATTCATTTATATTGATAAGAAACTAGAAATTTTTTATGAGATATATCATAAATAAAACAAGACTGTTGAGAATAGTGCGGGAAGAATGAATGATCATTTTATCAAGTGAAATGAGAGTAAATTATGTTAGACAAGCTAATCGTAGACAAGCTAACTAAGAAATGTTTTCCCAAGATGTTTTATTTTGTATAATAGAGAATATTTTGAAATGATTAACAAAACTGTTAATGACAAATTAATAGTTAAATATTAACTGAAAATTGTAAAATTTAAACAACGTACTTCCACATAAATTATATTATATCAATATATTTTCAATTTAATAGCATACTAATTTAAATTCCGCGAGTTTACAGGAAGACGAGCGTATATTAGATTTTGAATGAAAGTTTTATAAGGTTATTTTCTTAATTTATAGGTTTAAAACTATTAAAATAATTTTCATACAGTTTCTGAATAGATTTAAAGTTATAAGAAATCTATTTTTAATTTTTATGATTTTTCTAATAAAATCAAAATTTGTTAGAAACTTAAATAGTTTATTTCTAACACAATATTGACAAATTTAAATTTTATGAAAACCTTACCTTTGACTAATTAATTTAAGTTAGAATTTCTCAAATAAACTTTTTTACATTATTATATATGATAAATAATATTGATTATTAATTTAATATCATTTACTTCATACAAAAATATTGTAAAACGTTCCAAAATATAAAACATAATACATGTTCATTTAAAATATACCTCTGTATAGACTATAGTTGATAAATTGATAGAATTTTAAAATTTATAACTACATTTTAATTGTAATAAATGAGTTAACGTGTAAATAATCACCATTGTATATTTAAGTCGAATAAAGTACTCATAAAAACATTAAATAATTAATGGCTTCAATCAAATATTTCTTGATGAATTAATACTAAAATTAACAATTTATAGGTAGATAATGAAGATTAAATTTTAATATGTGATATTTATTTGTAATAAATCATTTGAATTTAGATTATAAACAAAGAAACATTTCTTGAAAATAATTTGTTTTTAAGAACAATTATTTATTATAAATACTTCATAAATTGAGTGAATGAACACTTAATATTATTTTACTATCTATATATTAGATTTTTAATCTATATCTTAAAATTCAAAATATGATGTATGTATACAAATAAAAAAGTAATATGAATTGGATATATAAATTATGCTACAAAAAATATTCATAATTCACAAACAAAATTATAAAAGTTTTTTCTCTAATATAAATTCTAAACAAATTGCATGGTTCACAGTTTCGATTTTTATAAGTAATGGTTAATTTTTTAATAAAAAAAAAAAAACTTATTTACTAAAATATAATTTAATTTATCAAACAATAATTTTTGAAAAAATATTGTAAATATTAAAAAAAAAAAAAATGATACATAATAAAATATAAGAAGTCAACAGAAATTAAAATGAAAACTACTTATTTTTGTCTCTTATTATGTGCAAACTCGTTGATTAATTAAAATGTATTGCGAGTTTGCTTATAACTTGAATTAAATCACAATGAAAAATTGTATAATAAGCAACCAAACCTTTTACCTTTTGCAATATTTAATAATAATAATAATAAATTATATATTTCTTTGATAGTATAACATTTAAAAAGTATCCATTCAAATTAAATTATTTTTCTTATGATTTACGCATATAAAGAAAAACTTGTAAAAATTATTTTATTCATTTTTTTGTTTTAAAGAATAAATTGATTTAAACATTATTAATACGTTGAAATATAGTACCATTTACTTTTATATATAAGCAACTAAGTTAATATTATATTACTTACGTTGGTCCAGTCATCAAAAAACGTATCCATTCTGGAAAATCTGAATGATTTTTCGATTAAAAAAACACATATGCAAGTACATACTATGATCCAGTAATAGAAAACATAAATGACGATTTTTTATTCATATTTTTTGATCGTACACAATCATGAAATAAATAACGAAGAGTAGGAGAAAGATACAGCGAAAATACGTTATCAAAGCATGGACGACATAAGTTGTATATTATATGATTTATTAACAACTGAAAGGTTTAAAAGGTTACTAAGATGTAATCATGATTTTAAATTAAAACCTGCCGTTCAGTGCGATACGCATAAGCTTGCCGACAAAAAGGTTATCATAGACTCAGTGAATTGTCAACTATGATTTTATACGGACCTAAAATATACAATTAAATGGCTGTAGTGTTCCCAAATACTTTGGTGCTTAATGTTAATCATACATGGTCAATGACCGATTGAAAAAATAATTAGCTTAAACAATAACATTTAGAAGAAAAAAATCATAGATAATTTTTCTGTGAAAAAAAAATAACTAAAATTATCTTTAATCCACATGTATATGTACATTTGATATACCAATTTAAATTAATAATAATTTATTGTTTTTATATCTATAATAAGAAGGTTTATAAAAATACATAATTTTGATTTTAGTTTGTGAAAAACAGGTAGAATATGATTTCATTTTTCTTCTATAATAAATTACTTATTTAGGAATAACTAATATTGAATTAATTAAACAAAAGCTTTAACTTGATTAAATTAAAAATATTTAAAATAATATAGGTGACTTAATGATGTACTAAATACTTTTTTACTCAAAATGTTTTTCAGTCTACAGCGTAAACTTTTATTTTGCCTATAAGTTAAGTAATTTTTCATATTAAACAAAATATCTAATATTCTCTACCAGTGGTGCCCAACCCATGGCCCACGGGCCACATTTGGCCTACGAAGGTTTCTATGTGGCCCATTATGAATTTTCTAAAATAAAAAAAATAAATAAAAATGTATGAAAATATTTTTAAATTATTTATTTTCATATATTATTTTTATTTAAATTTATGAATTCGTTTAAATAATTACTCCAAAAAATACAATTATGTATACCTCAATTCATAATCTCTTCAATAGACAATAAAAAATAAGAAAACCAGTCCAATATATAAGATTATTTTTGTACTTTTATACTTTTTCGTCCGCTTGAAGATAATTGTTTACCAAAGTGGCCCGCAAAAGGAAAAAGATTGGGCATCACTGTTCTATACAGTAATAATTACATAAAAATGGTTAAAACCTAATATTATTTGTAAACTGAACTTAAGCTCTTAAATAATATCATACCATTTTAGAATATACAACTTCAAATAAACATTTTTTTACTCAAAGAATCGTTCAAATTTTGTAGAATTATCATATTTTTAATATATTTACTAATACTTGTAATATTGCGTTGTATTTAATATAACAATATATACCTATAAAATAGTTTTGAAGGACTAAACAATTTTAATATTTAAAATAATAATTGGGATCATTTTGAATTCATGGGTGCAATAATTCAAATATCCTACCACAAGATACAAAATAGTAGATTAATAAACATTACATACAAGTCTTCCTTGTCAATTATTATAACTTGTGTTTTTTGATTTATTGTATTTGTAATTACATAATAATAGTCTTACTAACAAACAAATACCGATATTAATTAATGGTGTGTAAAACCGTCAGAATATATAATCTGGTCCAATTTATTTAATAAATCAATATTTGATAAGATCTTTAAACATTTAAAGATCAATACCTTATTTAAATATTATTATCATTTAGAACACTCGTACATATGGTTCAAATATTTGTATTTTCATTAACTTGACGGGGATTTGTAATTGAATTTAGATACACAATCAACATTTAAATTTTAAGAATATGATATGAATCTCGTATATTTATCACTTAAAATGATTAGATACAACCAAGTAAAAAGTTACATATTTTAGTTATTTTTTATTAAGTTGTCAGGTTGAAATGTTATAAAGGGGTGTTTAATAGATGGGTTTTTAAGCCTGCATATAAAATCTGAGTGTTATGTAATCGACGAAAAAAATTAGCATTTGATCGATAGTATTATACCTAAAATGTATTCAAAATTTAGATGATATCAGAAACGGAATTTAAAAAATAATAAGTATACCATTTTTTGATTAGCTAGTTTTTGGTTGCACGTCTATTTATACAAATATATGTGAACACAACATAATTTTTTTTTTTACACCAAAGTCCAATAGTATCCATTAAAATACAACAATAAGCACAATGAACATATAAATTTTAGTGATTATTGTAGTGATCATATTAATACAATGAAGTTGATTTGTCGGTTCTAGTTTGCATACAGACGGACTATATTGGTGTTAATTATTATTGAACGCCAGGTCAAATATAACGTAATAACAATTTTTATCATCTCCGTGTATGTATTGTAATTAATTATCATTACATGCTTAGACGATTTTAAGTGTCAATAGTGTCAATCAAATTAATAAAAACAGTCTGATATATATTAATAAATATGTGTAAACGCATAATCTAAGAATCACTGATTGTATAAAAGTATGTAAATGTAACCAAATTATATTAATTGAAATAATTGACAGAAATACTTAATAAAAGTCCATAGAAAATTACACGTTAAAAAATGTAGGAGATTTAAGCATTTTATATGACCTGAAATATTAAAAGAATTTGAAAAGTCAAAATACATAATTTACTTGAGTAACCTATTAGAGTATTTTTATTTAACTTCATAACAATAATATTAATAATATAACTTCAAAAAATCAATAATGAGAGCTCTATTTATCACTTTTTAAATTTTTAAAAGGAAACTATATTAAAAAATATTACTATACAACATTAAATAAAATATATTGAAACTAACTACGTATTAAAATGTCAATCTTAATAAACAAAAATGGAAATTCTTATGCAATAATATTTTGTTATTTAGTACATTTATTATTATTTTATATTTTACATTTTTACTTACATATTTCTTTTAAATACAAGTAGGTGTACTTATACGTACATTTTAAAATACCAATCATAATATTAAATAAAAATGATACTTGTTGTATTTAAGATTTTGATATTTGAAAAATTAAAATATAAAATTATTGAATAATATTGAAATATTGAAGCTAAAAATATAACTTTATTATGAAGTATGCTTATATTTATATTTCTAGTAAAAAATAACATTTTTTAAATGTTCAACAATATCACAAGATATTTTAAATTATTACTGTAATAATAATTAAAAAATAAATAAATCATAAGTACCTTATAATGATTATTGTTATTATAGTACGCACATAGAAATAAAAGTAATTAAATATTTGATTGTATGAAAATAATTTTTGTCTTATCATAAACAAACACTTTAAATTATATTTCTTATCTGGTTCTATATTTTGAATTAATAAAAGATTGTAACAAATTAAATCGTAAACAGTTGTTTTAAAGAAATGCTTAAATGATCCATAATAATACAAATTAATTTGCCATAAAAATAATTAATTAGTATTTAAAAATAATTAAAAATTAATATAATCTTAAATAATGATTAAAATAATAAAATATAAAAATTCTAATGACGTTCTAATATAAAAAAATAATTTTGGATTAAATTACTATTAATATATTTTTGTATTTTTAAAATGTATACGGCTTATATTAATGTATATTATATTTTAAGTACCTATCAAATAAATATTTACAAAATAAATAAACAGAACAATTTTTTTTTATTTACTTTCTAAAATGATTAGACTCATAAATACTTATACATATTTTCAACAGTCATCAAACATTTTTAAATATTGGACACATAATAATTTCTTAAACATTAATTTTCAAATTATGTACTTTACAGCTTAACAAAAAAAAAAAAAAATTAATTTAGTGTCATGATTGTTTATGATTATTCTGATAAATGTATTTTCTTTGAAATATTTTAGTTGGTCTTAAAAGTTTAGTAATTGTAATTTTGGAATTTTAAGTCACTCGTTAAAGTTTCTGTAATCTTTATTCATATATATGATTATTTAACTTCTATTATAACAGACACTTTGAAATCACATACTATTTATGTAGGCGAATATATTTATAATAGTGATATGAAAAAAAAAAAATTTATTCAAACCACTGTTTTGGTAAAGGAATTGAATATTTTAACGAGACGTGTAAAAACGACGGCGTTATGTTTAAATAGTCGTAACAACATAATAGACCACCGTCGCGTCTCGCGGGCGCTAGGGTGAAATTATAAGTATTATAGTGCGTGAAAGTGTAATAAAACCGTTTCAATTTCTACACACACGATATGTTTAACGTTGTACACAATATTTATGGTAATTAAACATAAAAAACATTATAAGATCAAATGTGAACTATATAATGTGATAAACGATCATAATACAGTAAGGAGAAGGGTGTTTTCAAAATTTCTGAAAAATAATTTTTAACTATTATATTATCTCCTTTATTACACTATACATCCCTACACGATCGATTCTATTCACTATCGCCAGAACGCTTCTTTGATACATTATTAACAGTGGCGTAGAAAGACTGATGATAGCGTCCCTGGCAAACTCGGAAGAAAACGACTTTTAACCAACTAAAAATTTGATTTGATGATACTTTTTATATCCTTTAACTAACATTTTTTTTTTTTTTTTTTAATAATACAATTTATGTTTATAATTTATTATTACAGTGTAAATTTTAAGATTTCCTATATGAATTCCCTTATGCTATTTTCATAATGTCATCTTTAAATTCACTCTTAGCGTATACAGTATTAAACAACATTTACATATTTCAAAAAATATAATGGAAAATTTCGTTTTGAAGGCAGAACAAAAATACGACTTTTGCAAAATGTCGTGCGCCCCTTTGCGATTTACGCCCTTGCTTCACCACTGATTATTACGTACGTTTCGTCCGATCATTTCTAGCCGCGTATTTATCGCGAACAGTAATGACCGCGGCATCTAAGTCGTTTTTATCAGTTCAAACGGATGTTCGACACTTACCTTTGCGTGCAGGGCGTAATCCATACAGTCTCCGTACGCCGAGCCGTTCTCGCTCTTGATGGCCGGCGACGTTGCGGACGACGGGCTGCCCGACGATTGCGGCCCGTTGGCGCACACCTGCACTTCGGACGTATCCCTCGGATACCACGGATACATTAAGCGTCCGGTCTAGAGCATACCGCGGTCGACGGACGAATCCGTTCCGAGCGAAGTGGCAACAGTAAATCGACAACGGTAAAGTTTTGCGAACGTATCCGAACGGCTCGGGGACGACGACGAAAACGGACACGAAAAACGACGACGGATCACCAGAATTCGCGGTGCTGTTGGTAACAACGACAACGATAACGGCGCGTTTGGTCCGGTCGCGAGACGGCGACGATAGTGGCGGGAAAAACGATACGACGTATCGCGGCGACGTCGTACGAGTATGTCGGCCGACGGATGTCGCGGTCGCGCGCCAAAATCACGCAGGGTAGCTGCTGGTTAAACGGCGGTGGTGCGCGCGCGAAAACTGCACCGCGATTAGCGGCCGGGAGAGCGACGCGCGGTGTACCGGACCGCGGTTACCGTGTGCACGAGGAGCGAGCGAAAGATACACCGGTCGCGGTCGGAGTCGGAGTCGGAGTTGTAGTCACCGGGTAGCCGCGCGCGGTAGTCCGCGGTAGTCGTCGGCGGCGGCGGCGGGACGAGCGCCGGCCCGGCCAGATACACCCAACTTGTGGTTGGCGGGGGCGGGCGGGGGCGTCTTCGGGTCGTGTCGTATCGTACTCGGTCGTCGGCGTACACAAACGCTCACGGACGGCGGCTCGCGCGAACGATACACAGCGGATACGCAGTAGATGTGTGCGCGCGTCGTACGCACTCTTCGATATTATTACTATTATCGTTGTACGCGAACGCCAAGGTTAAGGGCATTCTTACGAGCCACCGCGAGCTTGCGGAATACGCGTACAGCACATAGTATCGTGTGTATACATTGAATGGTGACGACGGCCATTTTTTTCATTTGTTATAATAATTGTTTTGTTTTTTTGTTTTTTGTTTTTTTTTTTCGTTACACTTGTTGCGTATTGTATATACCTCTAAGACCAGACTCGAAGGAATCTTTTAATTAATTTACGATCCCAACACCCGGCTAATCTGCTACCATCGCTACTGCTAGTGCAGCTGTTGACGGCTAGTACTATAAGCTTCTTACCTTTTCGCTTTTTTTTTTATTTATATTTTTTTTTTTTATACCACTATCCATGGGAATAAATATTTACTTTTTTTTCCGTACGTTATCACCTAAATGTTATATCGCACACATACATGTAAATAAAAAATTATGCTACTTGTTCAATACGATTAAACGTAAATAAATATACATTATAGGTCACTCAGACTTAATTAGTATATTTTTAATTTTTAAATTTCAATTAAACATCCTACCTAATACGTTAATCGAAAAGCAAAACAAAAAATCTGAATAGTAAATAAGTTATATTACATTGATTTATTTATTTTTTTTTGTTGTAAGGAATATTAATTAATTAATATTAAGAATGAATATGATTAACCTAATTGGTATTATGTATAAACACGTCTAAATTAGGTGATATGTTAGAATACAATGTAACCTTAGAGTAATTTTTTCATTATCAAATTTAAAGATGAGAGCTTAATCTATGTTTGTCTGATATTTGTGAATTTAAATTGACATACTCTTATATTTGAAACATAGTTTATTAAATACGTATAACAATCTGTACATTAAAATATTAAAACCAGACAACAGAACACAGATAATATTGTTTTTGGTGTGTTTGATAATTAGTCAATTTTCTCTAACACTAAGCACAGTTTGGATAATATGGAACGTATATAGTTATAAAGCTGTAACGTAATAACCCGCAAGGAATTTAAATTAATTATTATTATTATATAAAAATATTGTGTACAAAAAATAATTCTGAAAGGAGATGATCGCTATTTCAAAAACAAAAATACAGACTACTAATAAGAAAACTCGAAAATGTCGGTTCTCTATTTTAATATTTTTGTAATAGCAGCATTTTTTAGTACACAACTTCGGATGTTTATAGACAAAATCAATTAGTAATGTCTTTTTTCATACTTTACACATTTTTATTTTAGCTTTTTCTCCATCTCAGAAACAATATATACTTATAAAATATAATTGTACTTAAAATTCAATTGTAATAAAAACAAACAATAAAAAAAACATAGAAAGTAAATTTTTTTTAAAATTAATTTTGTTATCAATATTTATCACTGAAAAATATAATGACAAAATCGATATAATGTATATTTTACAGTATTGCAAACACAATATTCACAAATACATCTAAAAAAAATTAGTTTAAAAATGAAAGATTTGACAATATCTTTTTAGTGTATAAAATATTAGATCAAAAAAATATTTGATTCAAAAATACGATTATTGATTAATGCACTACATATTTCTTCCAAACATTTAGTGTACTTAAACTTTGGCTAATGATTAGTGCAAACTTAAAAATAGACCCCCTGATTGTGCATGATTGTTTACAATATAAGATTATTGCATAACTAACTTTAATTAAGAAAAAATATCATTGGGAAATGTATTTAATTAAAATATTAATCAATGATATTAACTGAAGTAATCATGAATATCGGATGATTGAATATATTGATTTATTTTATATGTAATTTAAAACGTGTTTAATCAGCGCCGGATTTACCATGAATCAGAGGATAAGACTTCAAAATTATTTTAAGGTCCCTCAAATTTTATTATACGAATTTTTTAGTGTATCGCTTACATAAATTGTGATCATTAAATTAATTTGGATTCTTTTTGTTTGATATTTATATCAGATTTACTTTTGTTTTGATTTCAACAGTAAGTTATTTAATTTTCGCTGAAAACATCAAAAGTGTTAAAAAACGATATGAGAATAATACTTTGGAACTATATTTTTTAATATTTTATATACGTATAAAAGAGTACCATTTACAATCAAACATTTCAAGGAACAATTAAATAAGTTCTTGGATTTATTTTGAATTAGATTTAGGTTATAGATTATAATTATGACTTCATTGTAATATATTATTTTATATGATTTTTTTTTTTATATAATCGATAGTATACATTTTAGGAAAAACTTTGGGTTATTTGGAACGTTAAATATATACGTACGTATAAAAAATATAAGGTTAATTTTTCCAATAAATCAAAAGCATATAATAACTTATAATTTACAAGTAAAGGTATACTTAAACCCAAATCGTTATTTAATACAAGACTTGATTTACGAAAATATTATTTCAAAATATGGTCATTCTTTACAGACTACATCATAACAACTATTAACGATACAAAATAACCGTTTAATGTTTGTAGTAAAAATTATGTTATAATTCACTATTACCTGTTCATCGTACGAATATACTAATTCCAGATGGATTTAATATACAGGTAGACAACAAAATATTTAGAATTACATATACTTAATATTTATGCCATTACCTTCTTAATAACATAATATTATACTAAACAACAATTGAAATGTATAGAACGTCAAAAATTTAAATTATTTATAATATATTTTCAATAAATTGACCACTTTTTATTCAATATAATCTATTTATTTACTATTATTTAAAATTACGAAGAAATCACTATATAATTTGATGGGTTATACTAGAAATTATAAATACATATTATTTATAAGCAGGATTCGGAAGTTGAGGCACTAAAAATATTGCTTTTTTAGCTCTTTAATATGCACTTAAAAACTGTAACATATGTGCTATAAATAGCACGAAAAATCAAAAATTATGTATTTTACTTGAAATAATTATAAATTTATTAGAAAAAAAATTAAATATGATTTTACAAATTGTTGGGCTCATAGACGTTTGGACTGGTTGAATTATAAACTATTAATAAAAATGCTAAATTACTTAAATATATTTGTAAAAGTGTACTAATAATTAAATTATTTTATATATTTACCTTGGAAATTACCCGGGGTTTTAAAATGTTTGATAATCTAATGCAATTATACAATATGGGAATGATAATAACGTCACTAACTAATACTACATCAAATGTTGGTAAAATCATAAAATTATATTTGATGAGGTCTATTTATTTCCAATAATTCAAATATTTTTAAAAATATGACCAAGCAAATATCATTTTTATCAACAAAAAGTGATTATTTCCTGTGTTATATGAAACTGTACCCAAAAATAGCACTATAAACTATGAATTAGCAAAATAGCAATAAAACCTGTAAATATGCAAAAAAAAAAATAGCAAAATTAAATTTTGTGTATGATATCCGTGTAGCATGAACTATATTTGTATCTTACTTTAGATGTTTGATAATGAACCAAGAATAATATGCATTCAATAGAACTACCGATCCCTGTTTATAATGAAAAATTTAAAGTTATACAAAATTGTAAGTGTTTGTATCTCTATTTTATCCTGTAAAAAATTGAAATTTTGTGTAGCGTGTTAAAATTCGAATTAAAATATTTATGTTGTGTCATTATATAATTAATAAGAAAATCTTAATAAATTATGAATTTGCGTTGGGTTTATTACTAAACATATATTGCTCGTTAATAAGATCTTTCTGCTTTTTTAAATTGTTGCCGACCAAAAAGAAAAATCTGTCCAATTTGGAACATATTTAACCATTTTTAACATTAAAGCAATGTGGCTTATGTAATAATTATTGTTACTATTGTTAAATTTTTTACTTTACTCGTAGTTATTATTATTATTATTATTACTGTTATTATTATTATTATAATTATTATTCTTATTAATATAATAATAATAATAATTATTATTATTATTATTATTATTATTATTATTATTATTATTATTATTATTATTATTGTTTTACTTTCTTGAGTTTGAACAATCGAACAACGGAATAACTTTATTGTCAAACTACAAACTGATTCCGACCAATAGTTTATAAAACCGGATGGGATGTATATTATGTATATTACACGTACCATCTATACATGCCGACAACAATAATGATTGACTCGCATGACGTAATTCGTTGCTGTGAAGTGTTTTTTCCAATGATTTTTTTTTTGCAAAATCCAAAATTTGGGCAATAATAATTAGTTTTGAGGTCCTTGTCATTTATCGTCCACTGCGACGGACGTACTCCTATTTTCAAAATGCATATTTCAACAATTTCAAAGACCAAGAACAATGACCTATTAAAGAAGATGGTATTTGCTGAGTCATGATTAAATTGGACATTTTAGGAAGGTAAATAATATTGTATATAAATATGTAACAACAATGTCTCCGAATCACAGAATAATACCGTAGGTACTATGCAGCATAAGGTTATTCTACTTTAAAAGTGACCAGTAGAAATGATTACATACTTTCGCTTAAACGTTAAAAAAAGTTATTTGTGATTTTCTGTTAGCATTTTAAATTGTTTTCATAACTAATATATTCAACGTTATTTTTGGTATGTGGTTTATAAATATAAAAAATAGAAGTAAAATATATTATTATACATACTTATGATCAGCTTAATTTTTTATTAAATCCCAATACGAAATTCTTATCAGTTTATTTTAAATTTGGTAAAACTTGACGAGTGTAAGAAATAAAATTATGGAATATCATTAATCATCATTTTATTAAAAAACATAAAATATACCTACGTCCAATTATTAATTTAATATGTTTACTTAAATAATTATAAAAGGTTGAATTATCAAAACCAATAATAATCATAATTATAAATTTTTTATAACACAAATCATTTGTATAACTATCAGTTTCTAAACAAATACTATAAATATAGCTATAAATCAAAATAAATTTTAACTTATTTCTAAGATCTAATTTAGTTTTTATTTTCAAAGATTACAATATTTCTAGGAAAGTATTAAAAAAAAAAAAAGTCTTTGTTCGGTAAATAATAAAATACTCGTATTTCTAAATATTGTCGGTACAAATATTTAAGTTACAAGCTTTATTCTGAAAATAATAGATATTCATTTGTTTTAATTTTAAATAATATTGAAATTTTGAATTAAATATTAATAAAACAAATAAATTTTACACTATTTAAACAATTTAAATTTAATTATTATGATTTCAAATGGTATAAATAATTATAATTTAAGAGTACATTTATTGAAATGCAATACAAAGTTAAATAATAAATGTGATTTAAAATTAATTCAATTTAATAATGTAAAAGAACTAACATATCTTGGTTTAATAGTTGACAATAGACTTATAAACAATATCCTACGTAAATTTTCCTATGTATTAAAAAAAATAAAATATATATTTAACGACTCATATAAAATAATTATTCGTTTTTCATTTGTATATTCAATTGTTTTTTATAATAAATTTATTTGTGCGAGGAATCTTGTTATATTTTAAATTGCATAGTTAAATACTTATAAGATATACCTAAGCAAACTATCACCACTATAGCTTATAATAAAATTAATGTTAATAATCTTAAGTATATTTATAATTTATCAATCTTAATAGAACTTTATAAGCATAACTATTAATATATTTTTCCGATCATGAGTATAATACCAGATACAGGCAAAATGTAAATACTTGTATTCCAAACTGTAATAAATATTTTGACAAAAAAAGTATATTATATATGTTTAAGTTTATGTTGTAAGTTAAATATAAATATAAATAATTTTCATAATTTAAATTTTTTTAAAAACTATATAAGAGTTATAGATTTATCAAGTATTTAATTATTAACAAATTAATAATAGCTCATCTTTTAATTTTTATTTTTCTATCCCCTTATATTTTATACTGTCTTAATTTTTTATAAAATAATAAATTATTATGTATATAAAAACTAGTGAGTAATGGATAAGAAACTCTACCCCCTCACAAGCTGTACTTATAAGGGTATCTGTAATATTGTATTTTATTTTTTGAAATTGTAAATTACGAATGTTATTGTTACAATAAGACTTACAATAATAATAATGATTTAATAAAGTATAGGTGTACAAGATCTGTATGATATGTATAAATGTGTGTATGTGTGCGTGTTTGCTTTACATGTATATTAACAATGTATAATTTTATATCATATTTTTTTTTTAAATCACAAAATTAAAATAATTATACTTATTATATTTAAACAGGTAAACCTTTTAAACTTCTAAATAAAGACACAATATAATATGTGTACTACTCGTGTATACGACTAGGTGCAGTAGTTCAGTGCGTGTGTGTTGCCTTCTCATTAATGTTTTCCTTTTCCGACACGCCAACAAAAAAAAAAAAAGGTCTTTAAGATAATTGTTTACAAATTATGTTTCAAAACGTTTTTGATTTTGTGTAAGAACTCAAATTGTAAAAACGAAACAAATTATATAATACCTATATGTAAATAGTATGTAGGTGTTATTCTGAGAAATACAATATTTCCACAACTTCCACTTCAATTACGGTTTTAGTTTTTATGAATTATGTTTAAAAGAATATAATTAGGTATAGTTATATTTTATACCGAATTTTTAACTACGAAACAATCTATAAATCACTCATGTATATGATGTATCTACTTTTTTTCATGTCAAAGACATTACAGTAATACAATCACGAATATAATGTGCTTACAAACTAATATTTTCTTCGAGGACCTTCTATACCTATATTTATATCTAATAAGTTTTTTCAATTTAATAGTGTTGTTTTCATTAAACAAATAAATATGTTGAAATATAAAAAATAGAAATTTTAAAGATTTTTACTATCAAGCAATTTTATCATACTTTTTAAAACTTATGCAGCACATCAATTCAGTTTTACTCGAAATAATACATACCTATAAAATAAATATTGATTAGATAAATACGGAATAATTTATTTTTACTATTTAATATGTATATTTAGAGGTGCTCTCTAATTGTATCAATAAAAAAGTAAGTTGAATTTTTTGTACTACAGTTCGAATAAAATGACACAGTATAACTTTCAGACATTTCGTTATTGGTAGTAATTCAACTTGTAGTATTAAAGACATACATATTTTGAAGACATACATTTTAAATTTTATACATAAAATGAAAATACACATGAATAACTAATTAAATATTATATCTATAATCTCACGAAATGCCATAAATCATTGACACCGTTCATTATTATCAGTTATATTAATTGATTTTATTTGTTATAGTTAATACAACATAAATAATATAACCTATTTTACGTGTAATTCGTTTACGAAACAATAATTTAAAATTCAAAAAATAATAAATTTATGGATTCATAATTTTATGATTAAACAATAAAATATTATTAATATTATTATAACTTTTTAACTGAATCGTATAACGTATACATAATACTATACGATCCATCTACGTATATATAATACTCAGTTTCATAGATACAGTGTGAGTAATTATATTTTTTTACTTAATGTCAATAATAAAAAATAAATCACATAATTGAAAAATTTAACTAAAAAATATGCTGGAATATATTAATATAATAATTTTAAAAAAAAACCGAAGAAATTTTTATACTAAAAGGTATTTAATGTTTATTTACTATTGAAAAATATACCTATAAAATGTATATATATGTACACCTATTATATTATCATTGATACGTACATTTTAGTACATTATATCATAATATATCTCAGTCATTATTATTTATCTGGTTAAAGTTTTTACAATTAACTCTATCGTTGTTGATGTGGTTGTTCATTTTTCATAGAAGTATTATGATCTAAACAACAAAAATGTATATTAATGGCAATATTCTAAATCTGATGAGCATAAAAAAAATTGATAGATTTCAGCCGGGGGAGGTGCTCAACAAATGTTGTGTTGTTTACAATATTGAACGAAAATGTCATCTAAAACCGACAGACTGATAAGAGTTTTTTTTCTGAAATTTACTCTACAGCTAAAATATCGAGTGTAAAATATTTTCATGTTTTTGTATTTAAATATATCATACGTTGAATGTTTCTACAGATATACTACATTTTATATATAAAATACAGAATGGAATAGATTGTTTTTAGACGATTTCCGTTTGCAAATACACATCAAGACCTTAGAAGATAATAATAAACGGATCACAAGATATACCTGCGGTAAATTTACGGCGTGGTAGAACGCAAAATTAAATACGTATAGTTGGGGTGGATATACCTAATACATATATAATGGACGAAATGCTCCTATCTAGGATTATTCAAACACGTACACCGCACACGTGTAGAGCATTGTTAACATTTATACATTACGTTTAGGTACACGTATGTAGAGCTGCCAACGATATCCCTATCGATTTGACAATATATATTTTTCGGATGTTGTAAATGATCTATGTCGTCATTTTTCGAAATCAAAAGCCCACCATTATTTTGGCACTCATCATTATCGATAATGTTAACAATTTTGAATATATATTACGGGCGGGCAATCGAAAATGTTCGACGCTATATGATACGGCAAAGGATAACATTTATCCTTAAATGTATATTGAATAAATAGGAAAAATTTATGTCTACATGTTTACCTGCGCAACAATAACTTGTACGGTCAGGTGTAGCATTATAACGTTTAAATCCAAACTTTGGTATTTTAATTATTTTCAAATAAATTACATAATCAATTGAAACGTAATAAAGTAGGTATATGTTGGACGTATAATATAGAATAATATTATATTGTCTACAAGTTGAAAAATTAAGTCGATACACGCAATATATATGTTTGTACTCATGTAAAACGGTACTTTATTTTTTTAAAATACTATAAATTGTTTTTAGTGCATTACATGAATAGTATACAAACCCACCGAACAATTTAAAACTATATTATCTAACTAACTACAGAATATTGTACTTTTGGTAGGCATATACCATAAACGAAAAAGTTATAAATAATATTTTATTATTCTTATTTAATTCGACATTGTTTTTTTTTTTTTTTTTATTTTTATAAGAAGCGTTTTGTCAAAGAATATGTAATTTTATCATTGTACCTATTGCGAACTATATCAATAAATATACGGTTCACTATGAAGAATATTATTGGTAACAAAATCTTGTTACGCTTGGTGCCGTGAGGGCTACGCGGATAAACTACCAAATACTTAAACTCCTTTTCTCTGATGTTTCAGAGCATTTCCACGTATGAAGTACACGTTGTAGATAGTTTTCGCGACAAAAAAAAGAAAATTTAGTGGTTCGAGATGGATCGTCAACTATGTATCAGCGCACACGGAATAATAATATAATGAAGGGATGGCAATTATGCATGGAATCCTATAACAATAACAAAATAACGCGTTCGAACCTCTACCTCTAGTGAATTTTGATTTCTGACGGACCGTCGAGTTCGTTGTGACAGAGATTCGACTGTGTGCACGTTCGTGTTCGTGAATCCTACATAGCTCCTGCGTTTGGCCGTCCGTTCGCGAACGAGATCTGAGGGAAAATCGAACGGCGTTTGCGATTGTCTGTCGCATCGTATCGTGAAAACAACGATTACGATGATGATGATAATAATGATATTGATAGTGATAGTAATGATAATGACGACAATAATATTTTACCGGTGCCGAACGGCCTCGGACAGGTGAGCGGTCGCGGGCCAGCGGCAGCGACCAGGCGTGGTCCGACCGCCCACTAAACGGTCGCATTGGTCCGGGCGCGGTCTCGACGCGCACCTGCTCCGCGCGGCGCACTGCACTCCGCCGGCCGACGTACCCTGTTTCGGCGGAGCATTGGCCGTCCGGAAGTCGTCTGTTCCGGTCGCAAACACTTGAGTCCGGTATTCGCGCGGAAACCACTTTTTCCCGATCCGTCGTTTGTCCTCGTGTGGCAATCGCGCGCCTTTGCGCAATACGCTACATTCAAACGCAGTTTTAATTAATTGCTCGTTGACGCTTACCGTCAAGCATTTGAACAGCGATCATATGAAAAATAAAGTGTACACATTGCACACGATGGCCCGGACAGGATCAGAAATTTCTACCGGGAAAATAAACCAAAATCTCCGCTTAGATGAACCGAATGTATAAAAACAACCCTAAAAAAAAAAAACGAATATTTTCATGCAAAATGATTAAAATGATTGTAGATTATTTTGAAAATTTGAACAGTTGATATTATTTATAAAAAATTATTTTAGACTGTTTTTAATGCAATCGCATTAGAAAATTCGTCAACGTCTGTCGACACAATGAACCTAAACCGATAAACCTAAAAAAAAACTTCCTAACGAAGCGGCCCACCGGGAAACTCCGATATCCCGGCTGCCCGGTCCGACCCTGATTGCATTTAAACTGTACACGTTAATCCTGATGTTTAAAGTTGATAAAAATGAAAATCATGTCATAAAACTATGTAAATATTTTGTTTCACACGATGCAGCAGCTATAATTTGTAATTACATTATTTCAATAGTTCAGCACGTTATTATGTTCTGCATTTGTCCGTTCAGATTTTGAGTATTGTAAATATTGTATCCATTTTATAGTTTTCCAGCGAAACAATTTTTTTTTCACAATGGTATACATACATATTTATATTATAATTTTGATCTTAGCACTTGAATGGTATACCCGTACATCTGCAGTTTTTGAAATTTACGATGCCTAAAGTATTTATGATTTATCGTGAAAAGTTTACGTTTAAACCTATACTATACCTATGATGCTTATCAAAACTCATTATACACTCTGAAACTTGGTTTTTGTAATAACTTGGTTTTTGTAATAGGAACATATATACCTACCAAATATTCCTGAAAATATTGTTCGGCTATTGTGTTTCATATTATGTTATTAGTATATTAGTGCGTGGTACCTACCTATGTATAGAAATAGAAACCGTCAAACTCGAGATGATTCTTGGACATCAGCATAAACTATAGAGTGAAAAGGCACTACCGTTTATAATACACGTAAGTTGCAGATGAAATATTTAGCTTGCGCCTATGTCGATATTGGTTTAAAAATTTAAAATGCGTAATCTTTCAAGTTGCTTAATTAACATTAATTCCAAGTCGGCGAGTATAATATAGAGTCAAACGTATAATAAATCGGATTTCTTTAAAATTTATATTCGTAATTTAGATTATAATTATAAAAGGGTACCTATAATATTAAGTATTGTATTTACTTTGTGCCTCTCTAGGGTGTCATAATGCATAGTTTGAGAAACGGTTTATTGTAATCATTTATTGCTATATAGCTTACTAAGAATGTATATTTTAAATTATCAGAGTTTCAAAAGCGTTAAAAGTTCAAAACGGACAAACTTTCAATATTATCTAAGGGAATAATTATTGTTTTTTCCGATTAACAATAATATTTATGTAGGCTATACGTTGTCGATACGTCTGTCCTTTAAATATATTATTACAATATCTCAAGCTTCATTGTTGGTCAGGGATATTAAACATTATTTATCCGTTATTTTCTTATTCTGAACAATTTAATTTTCTATAGTTTCGACGTATTTGCATTATTCTTCGAATAGTTCAATCGGTATGCTATATATCACTAAATAAACTACCCTCATATTTCGTACTCATGAACTTGTACATTATATTCAATGAATATCATATAACTAAGTCTAATCCGATTGTATATTTATATTACATTACGCGCGCTACATATGGTTTTTTAAGATATTAGGCATCAGTGACAGCACGAAGTTTATTTTTTAATGAAGCAGTTACGTGTACCGAGTACCCACACCAAATCAAAATTTTAGATTCAGAAATAAATCGTACTTATAGGTACATGGATAATAAAATTAACGGGTCCAAACAAAATAATGTATAACAATATTTTATGTCAAATCTGTAAATTACGTTTTAAACTTTTCGATCACACAACACTATCAATCCATCATCCCCGTTTTAATCATGAAGCAACGGTTTCAATAAAACCAGAATCGCGCAGTCACCGGTAAGAATTTCATCATTTTAGAATAACAAAGTGTACATGGTTTCCTATTTTCTTAAGAAATTTTGTAAAAATCAATTTGATTTCGATATCAATTTAAACATTTATATTTTCCAAAGTAAATGTACACTACGATTTGAATGTAATGCACACAACTATAATAAAAATAGATGTGCCTCGCCTGTTTAAGATCCCTCCACTGTTCTGATTTAGCTTCGATGAAAGGGATGATGGTGGTAATTTATCAAATTCCACACTACGCGGTTATTAGACGTAGTAATTTTATAACATATATATTTTTACACCAAGCGTATTCTATTCCAGGTAAAACAGTCGTGATGGAATAAAATATACAACAATAATAATCGTATAATATTACGTTGTGCTCACACAGTATATTCATAAACCTTGCAAGCGAACGAGACATTCGTGTGCCCAACGCAGAAACAGGGATAAACGACGGAAAAATAGCTATCGCGCAAGGGGTATGGTCGAATTGTACTTATTTAAGTCGAATTTCACTTGGGTTTAAAAAAGGTAATGGTCGAACTGCACTCGGGTAAAAAGCAGATAGTGGTCGAACTGCACTTGGGCTCAAAATAATACAAGTATTTCAATAAAATTATGATGCATTTGAAGGGGTTAGATTTATTTTATTTAGTTACATTTAGTATTATTTAGTAATCATTGGTGTGGTTAAAAATTATTGTTTTATACATCACATTATGTTAATTATATATATTTACATTATAATTGTTATATTATACATTTTTTTTTTTTAATCGTCAAATTTTACTATCATCATTATTATAATTCGTTTTTTGTCATTTCGATCATTTTTTGTAGTAATGACTAACTATATTCAAAAATTCTACCCTGGTAATACGCCTCTGAGTATATAAGTCAATATATTTTTGAATATTATTTATTTTTTTCTAGTTTTTTAGTTGATGTCTTGTGCCAGTGTTCTGCATTAAAATATAGGTATCGATTTGTAATTGTGTTAAAACATTAATAAATACAATTATATATGGATGTGGTGATGAAAATAATTTATTGAACTTCGCATGGAAAGACTTGCATGCATTAGTAGTTCTTTGACTAGAAATCTTATCTGAAGCCTAAATAAGAGGCGGAAAAAATCCTTCGTCAGAAATATAATTATCAACTAAATAGTCACTAAATTCTTTAACAGTGTGATTATCTGGGATAGTTGACATAAAATCATCTGTACAAGATTCGCCAACTTGAACTGCATTTAAAAAACTTAAACCAAATATATTACAAAGCCATTTTCCAATTTCTGTTTCAGATTTGTAATCAGTTAAAAGTCCTAAATTTTGTATTTTACGATACCATGATTGTGATAAATGGAATCTATAACCTATTATTTTACATAAAGGAAACATTTCATTGATCGCATTATGGATTGCTTGTTCAAAATCTGCTAAAAATAAATTTAGAATAAATATTAAACCAAATCCATTGCACTTTTCAGTAATTATTTTAAACATATTGGGACAATAATATTATCTGCGTTATCTAAATGGCACGAACCAACATATAATGCTATTAAATAAATACGCCATAGCAACGTTCTTAAACAGAAAGATTCCTAATATTTTTAAAGCGTTTTCCATTTTAACTCGACCACTACCTGCTCTTTACTCGAGAGCAGTTCGACCATTACCTTTTACCAATCCAAGTGCAATTCGACCATTTATTTGTAGATAATAAGTGCAATTCGACTATTCCGCGCGCAAGGATGTACAGTAACAACAATGTGCTCCCACCTGTATGGGTGTTCGATGTAGTTCCGGTCGCGTTTATAATATGGTCCGCGCGGACGTTGGCTGTGCGGACCCACGACGGGCAGTCACACGGTCTATTATAACCGGACTCGCGGTCACGGTTCGTGCACCCCACTCTCCGCGATTGTCCACTATTCTACGCTGTAGGCTTTTTTTTTTTTTTTTTTTCGACGAGCACAACAACACGTAATCTCTCTCGGGGGATATCATTACTACGGATTTTTTACGCTACCATCGGTTTTGTTCTTATTCGTCATCGCCGTCGCCGTTTATTTATTTTTATTTTTCTCCATCACAACGTGTCTCATATACATATATAAATATACACACACAATTATGCATGAAATATAAACGATATTCGTCGACCATCGACGGAGCACATCAAAAATGTAATCGGATTTTTCGCGCGCTCCGCTGTTAATCTTTTACCGCCCGCGCACATCACACCGGTTTTCACCGCTCGCCTGTCCGTGAATAATTCTCTATACATCCGTTATCGGTATCCCGTTTACTACGTAGTTTATCGGGTGTCTTTTTTTTCTTTACGTAAGTACGATTTCCATTATTCGTCGTGTCCCACCCGTATTATGGTCGAACACATTTTTTTTCCCGTTGGATTTCGTCATTAACCCCTTCGACATCCTCCTGTCCACTTATTTTCATATTATACACGCATAGATCTCGTGACCGCTGAGGGTATTGCACGGAAGCAGATTTACGAATCGCCATCGGTGCCGGAACAGCGGATGTAAGCCGACATTTTATTTTTTTCTCTCTTTTACGTCCACGCCGAATCATGACAATTTTTACGATGCGTACACCGGACCGCAGAACGCGAACGATTGTTTTTTTCTCCTCTCTATTCCATCATTATTAAATATAATAACATTTATTCACGCATCTGATACCTGTGCGGAACGAATACTTATTTTTCGCGCGCGTAATATATAACCCCGGTCAAACATATTCATTGGGCTTACGGGGGGAGAAAAAAAAATAAAAAATACTCATGCACATCTACGAGTTATAATTTTTTCCCGTCAGAATTCCAAATCGTCACTTTGCATAAGTAGTAGTATAATAACTTGTATACAATGTATACAATACATGTATACTACTATAAATTATATCAATAATAAAAGGGATTTCCCGTATTTATATACATAAAAATAAATAGTACAAATAGTAATATTATAAATATCCTCGTTATTATTGTTATTATACTATCACGTTATAATTCATTCTATTTTTAATCAACCCATATGATACGGAGTTTTAACTACGAATTTCGTAACGAATTTTATAAGTCCCTTGCTCGACTTACTTCAGTTTCAAAATCACTGTTTCAAAACATTACACGACATTATTAACAATTTTTTACTTTTATTTTATATTACAAAAGTGTAGTATGTACGATTTTTTACTGCGGTTTATTTTATACACGACGTAGGCTAAGGCCACGAATATATTCAAAAACATTATTTTTAGCAAAAAATAGTTATATCTAAGATCAGGGACGGATTGGCAATTATTTTTGGCCCAGAAAACGGCCCATGAACCGCAAATTAAACTATTTTACACCTCTCCCACCCAAAAAATACTTATTTTGCATCAATTTCAAAATTTGTTTAGTTTCAACCCTAATTTAGTAAAATCTACAGTAACTTTACTATAATTATAGCTATAATAGTTTTGGATAAGTCACATGATTAATCAGTTCCAACTTGAAGTTTGATTTTAATGCATCTTTAAATATATATTTATTTATTTTATAAAATAAAACTTTTTTTTGGTAATTATATAATAATATAGAGCAGCTCAAACAAGGACCGACTCATCGGGAAGATTCCCGATTTCCCGATAGGCCAATTCACCCCTGTCTATGATATATTTACCTGTGAAAATGGAACAGTTACTAACAAAAAATTTAAATATTATTGCAGTCAACAAATCACAACATTAATGATACTTGTAATTTAATTATATTTTTAGCTTCATGGAATGAATATTTTAATATTGGACATGAGATTATCCATATTCGATTTCGACAAAATAACACGTTTATCAAGTCTTGCAATGGCTGGTATATTAAATAAGTATAGATATAGATTTATTAACAAATCAGTATCTTGAGGTATTTTTATAGATACACGGTAAAACATTCTCAATTCAAATCTTGACAAGTTCGAAACTTCAATTTACTGCAGGTATAGTACATTCTAATATGAACTACGTATTAAGTATTTTATTATTTTCATCTCCTATAGGTTTTGATCAACAAGTACTGAGTTCTACCATACTATACCTCGCGAACTCTGTAATAGTTCAAAATATTAGTATAGTAATACTGAACTAATAAGTGAATATTGAACACTGATATTGAAAAAATAAATAAACAATAATTGTAGAATTTAAAGTACCTACACGATAAAATGATGAGTACAATAACGCACTGCATAAAGTGATCACATGCGTATTGTACGTAACGATGATGTAGGTAGGTGATCGACATGAACAAAAAGAGAAAAAATTATAAAACGAAACAGAATCACGTATCGCTGGTAACCGTATAGTAATAGAACAGACTTGTACAGCGCAAGGTCTAATTATCTATCGGAATAAATTAAACGATACATATTCTCAGGTTTATTCGATCACATGGTGTACGCATACGATCATCTTAAGTGGGTGGTTGCAGCAGGTACAGGCCATGTACCTGTTGTACGCAATACCCGTGTAGTACCTAACCTACACGCAATACACGCATTGACTTATTAATTAATGACGTCGTAAATATTTTCCCATTGTCGTTTCGGCCGACAGCTTACAAATATAATATCGTATAATGGGCTGCTACCCGGCTTACGCATTTTATTATTTCTGCCGTGCGCAGAATTTTTCAACTAACTATTCGTTATTCTTTGTTTTTTGTGTTTTTTTTTTCCTTCTCTTCTCCATGCGATGGAATTTATTTCCTAACCGCATTCGTTCTTTAGAGACGAGCAAGGCGCCGCGAAAATTCCCTTTCCGAAAACGGCATAACACAGCACGGACGTGTTCATTGTTCAAGACGAAATAGTGAACGTTAAAATACTGTGCCGCCGTCATCGCCGCCGCTGTCAATCATCGTGTATATACCGCTCGTAGACACTGGGAGACATTTTTTTTCGGCGACCCAAGGTCGACCGCTCGATGGGGTCGTATACAGGGCGTTTATTTGTACACAAATCTGCAGACTGTATGTTACATGTAACATTGTACATTACATGTATCGCAACGTACACACCGGACGTACGAAAAACAACCTACGTACTCTTAACGCATCGTTTTTGTAGTTTTGTGTACGTGTACAATTTTTTTTTTTTTTTATTCGATATTAACTGCCGTGACAATGAGTTCGTAAAAAGCGTTTTCTGCCGTTTTTCACGTTTTTAATCACATTCACACGCGCGCGCGCGAACACAGACACTAGTTGACTAAAAACTACCGGAACTATTTAATTATAATTTACGCCTACGCATAAATGTTGCACGGACACACGCAAGGCCGGATTAAGTATTTATCGGGTTCCGGGGCTGAAATTTTATATGGGCCCTTTTGACAAAACATGTTTTACAAAGCCGCTCGCCACGCTCGCAGAACGATACGTTCTTTTTTAACTATTTTACAAATTGTCAATTGCATTATACAATTATAAAATTAATAGGTATATAAAATGTATGTCTATGAAACTACTAATTTAAGTATGATAAAAAATGTGTATCGGCTTAAAATTGTTCAGACTTCTTTCACTTGGGTACTCGAGTGGGCCCCGGGGCTAACCTAACCGGCTAAACCCCCTTAATCCGGCCTTCGATACACGGAACGATTGTTTTCCTGCAGCAGTGTATTGATTATTATAAATATTTCGGATTTCTCAAAAAATTCTCGTTTGTGTTTGCGTTCCTCTCGATCCGAGTGGATCGTTTAAATGCGTAAACCAAACTTTAGCGAACCGCCTGAGATTATGTAATAATTAAAATTTCTAATTCAACTTTGTCCAGTGAACAGTTTATATATATATATATTTTACGGTTTACATTCTATAAACCGATTGTCTGCAAAATTGTAGTGCGGTATAACAATCATCTTAATTACCGGACGGAACAATTATTGATCAGGTTTTCAATCGACGAATATTAATATTTTGTTATCATAAACATTCCAATGGGAATCTATGCAATGAACGGTGTAGATATTACCGTTTTCGTTTACAGATTTGCAAATTTTTCTTTGTAACTCAAACATTATGTTTCTCGATCATAAAATTCGTTTCGCTTATCAAAGAATTTAAAAACAAAATTTGCGTATTGCAATCAATGATATTTTTTTGATATTTACAAATTTTTTTTCGCCCCATAGGTACCACGTACCTCGTATACGTATTGTTCAGTAAATTTGATCACTTGTTATTTTTAATACTTCGTTTTTCATTGGTTTTTCATAAGTAAGAATAATTAAAATGTATTATATTTTCGTACATTCGCGGGGAACATATTTAAATTTTTTTCATATCCAATACGGATATTTATCGGAGCATTTTATCGGGTCCATTATAGTTTCTGCATTCCCAGTCCAATAGATTGCGTAACCACCAGGTGGTCCGAGCTTTACCTGAGGGTGGTGGCGGTAACGCCACAACGGTGGGCCACGAATACACATTATCACGGCGGTTAAATAGGGGGCGTAAACAAAAAGGACGTACCTATTATTTCATGTTAAATTAAAAAACCATTTTCCGCGAATACATTTCAAGCCCGTCCTGGGTCGATGTACGGAGCCTGCGCCCACGGGATTCAATCGCTTACACCGCGTGGGTCGATTACAGTCGACGAGTAACCCTACGGATACGCAATATTCGTGTGCATATGAACTTTTATTTTGGTTAGGGAAAAACATTATCGATCATACTTGTGGTTAAGCATTTGTCTATGACGGATAAACGGCAAAAACCGGTAAGGAGACGGTTCTAGTGAAATTTAGTATCACTTAGGGGAGTGTTTAGAAATCGTTTTTTTTTTTTTTGGGGGGGGGGGGGATATTTTTACTACCATGAAACCAAATGTGTTTATTTCGCAAGATAACAGTTTTGGTAACAATTAATTTCGTAGCACTAAATAGATCGATAGCAGATTACACTAATAACTCTGGTAAATGTTTATCGTATTGAACTTATATGGTGTACGGTTTTTTCCTAAATCCGGTGATATTTCGGAGTTCGGTTGATCTCCCTGAACGCGCTTACCGAAAAACGTCCAGGAATTTTCGTCGAACCTGGGCTAGTAGGTAACTGGAATAGTCCAAGAGCCGACTGAAGAAAACGTTTTTGTCTTCGGGACACCAATCTGATGCGACCCGTTTCAAACCTGTCCTAGGCCAATGCGGAAGATTCGCCCGCGGGATCCAGCGGCGGCCACGACGCGATCGGACTCGCACGCGCACCGCCATCAACTATAATATATTCCGGTGGGCACTCACCCGCAGGGGGCGGAGCAAAGGGACCATTGACTCTATTGGGAATTTTTGTTACAAAATTGTTGTCAATTCATTACCGCACATATTAATTATTACAAAACAGTATTGAGATCCATTTATGAAGTTTAGTAAAATCTATTACGTTTTTGGACAATCTAAAACGTTTAATCTTGAATGTATTTATTGGTTTACAATGTGGTTTACACGTGACTGCATATCGCTTAAAACCATAAATTCCCCCCCCCCCCAAGTACCGATTTCCATGGTATTTGATTTTGTTCTCGTATATTTTTAGATACACGTTATTCTGGCCCTTAATCTCGTCCCTGGCAGGATTTTATCCTGCGGGTATGCACGCACTTATGCAGCGCCTGGGTGGGGGCACGGCGCCGGCGGTGTTTGATTTATCGGACCGGTGCGCTGCGGTGATGACCGCTCGTTATAATCATCTGCATGTTCGTTTCTGGGAACAACGAAATATCTGCTCGTACGTCAATATCGTTATTTCGTGCGTCGTCTACGAACAAATAATTCTCGTCGCCGACAATAATTACGCGACGAAACCTTAATTCATCCTCTCCGTCTCTCTGAATTCATGTAAACGGGGTACACACGTTCACAGCGGCGTAGGAAGACTAGCTAGCACCCCTAGCAGATTTAGAAAAAAAAAACGCTTTTTAACCAATTAAAATTTGATGTTTTGATATTTTTTTGTTTTAAGTATATAATTTATATTTATAAGTTATTATTACAGTGTTAATTTTAATCTTTGAAAATTTGCTATTCTCGCTTTATGACTTTATTCCATTCATATGGCATTTTTTATTTAAATGCCCTTTTGTTATTTTCATAATTTCATCATTAATTTCACACGTAGTGTATATAAATAGACAGCATCTACGTATTTCAAAAAGTAAAACGGAAATATTTTGATTTGACTGTAAGATAAAAATACGAATTTCACACAATTTTGCGCCCCTGGCGTAAGCACAGTTCGCCATACCTTTGCTACGCCATTACACGTTCATTGCAAAAGACATAATTATAAACGCAGTAGCGCGTTCGGAGGGAACACCGTTCGATGCTGATTCGTCAATAATATTATATTTAAACTCGTGTAACAACAGCTAATTTTTATTATCGACGGGAGTTCAAAACTCTACCCGCCACACTTTCGTACATCTATCATGATAACGGATGTCGACGCATACGTGTAGTTTTTCAGTCGTTTTTCCAACACTAATGTCACGCTATATTATATACACAGATGTCTCCGTGCAAACATTGTTTCGACGGACAAGCGCTCTCGTGTACATCGGGCAAAAGCGTAGTTTGTTCATACTTACTTTTTTCACGAAAGTATAGAACATCAGAATATATAATGTTTGAAAACATTATTTCTATAAATTTGCTCGAGCTGTAGCGCCGCAAAAATTGCCGACAAAACTTGCTCGTGAAGAACCCGCCCTACAACCACTAGCATATCTACTGCTATCGATGTAAAATATTTAAAAATTATTTTGTGCCGTTTATGAGAATCTCTATCTGTCTCTCTTTCACTTACTTTCAAGCCTCACAGTTTCTCATATTTTTTTTTTGTATTTTCGAACCGTCTTCCGTTATCCTGCTCACGGTTTTTTTCTTTATATATTTTCTCCATCAAACCGCGTAGTGATACGACGAATATTTTAAACTATGGCTTATCATGCATTTAATTTTTCAATTTTACGTTTACTCCTAACTTAACGGTTTAATTTCTACCACCTTAACATGTTAGCCGCCGTGTGCCCGCCGGCGGTCATACGGCAGTCATTTATTGATACGCCAAGTGTGTTTTCCCAAGTTATTACTAATTTGTATGTATTTATATCTTTGGTTCTACTGTAGCTATTAAATTGATTTTTATACCAAAATATTTGTCATATTCTTCTCTACGCCATGGTACTGTTTAAAAAATGCATTATCGTAACGCCACAAAAACCATAAGCATTTGTTCAAATATGAATTTATGGTCACCGGCGGGTCATGTGGCGTGGTAGTAATGATCAACTATGGACGCCGGCGGGCATAAAAGTATAGAATTTGAACATTGCAGTATGACCGCCGGCGGGCATATGGCGGTTAAAGTGTTAATGTCTACTACATCCTTCGGTACCTATTTTCGTTTATCATTGTGGGTATCATACTTTTTAAAATTTAAAATTTTGAACGTCATTTATTATTATTTATACACGAGTACCTATGTACACTGCGTAGACGTAACAATATGATATTATTTTTTTTTTCACGCAAACGTCTAAATAAGGTAGGACAAGTCGATCACGGCGACTGTGGTGCAATGCCAAGGATAACGTTTTTCGTATTATACGTCAATATTTCAAATACGTCGGTCTCTGCAGACAGCGGTTATTATATTGACATTTAATATAAACTCGCTATTCTTTGTGGCGCTGTTTTTACGTCTCGTTTATATAAACGAATTGTTTTGTGAAAATATTTTGTTTAATTATACATACGGATTTCATCTTCCTTTTGAAATTCACTAAACACCAGAACTTTCAATAAACTGTAGACAGTCCGGTACTATGCAAAATACGAGTATATGCAATTTAAACATTACATAACGACACTTAAATTTAAAATATATATTCTTAGAAACTTATACTTCTTAGATGATGTATATTTTGTTGATGTGTACGTCTAACGATTATTCTTCACTTTAATTTTGGGCTATTTCGATCCGATCTCAATGTAAACAAACAACTTTTGCTTGTACTATATTTATAAATATATATATATTTTTTTTTTTAGGAGAGACATTGGATACATAATCGTTTCATTTATAATCAGCTCCTTGTTAAAATCGAGTTTTTTATGTAAGTACTATTTGATTAATCAAATGCTCTCCTCGAATCACGGTTAATCGGTATCATTTCGTTATAATATTCAATAAAAGGCAGTGTGATACACTCTTATCCCTATGCACGCGTTGTTATATAAACACCATATATTTTCATAAATAATAATGAATTTACACATGTGTGTGTGTGTGTGTGTGTGTGTGTGTGTGTGTGTGTGTGTATTTATATATATACTTGTATATAATATAATATATTAAGAAAAAACTAAAAGTTTATCGTGCATTTTATAATCTTAAACGTTATACAATTTAAATTATATTATTTATAATCACTTTAATTGATTCACTCGAATAAATACGTTTTATGTTTTATGTTTTATTAAAAAAAAAAAAAAAAATTATAAACCAGATCAATCTAAAGCTAATAATCACGAGCGAAAAAAACATTAGATAAAATTTATATCTATATAAAATATTAATATTTATTGCATAATCAGTTTGCGATAATTGGTATAGTGATGCTTCATTGAGTTTATATCTTTATTAAAAATTATATTACACGTGGCAATAAAATAACTTGTTTTTTACAGTTATTACACACAATATACATCTTATTAATAATCTGTTTTCATATAAATTTAATCTTTTAGTTTTTAAAATTTTTATAAATTACATGTATTTTTTTTATCAAACGGAATTTTGTAATATTGTTATGTAACATGTATACATTGTTGAGCCTTTTTTTTTTAAAAAAAAAATATTATACTAAAAGAAACCATCGATATTATATTTGTTATGGTATTACGATTATTTAAATAATTAGATTTACTATGTACGTGAAGCCGCAATAAAACGTGCCTACTTCGAATCAAAATCCTGCAGGTATCTTAAACCGTATTAATTTCTGGAGGGGAAAAAAACTTAAATATTTCACCGTGCCCAAGTACATAAATATTATCTATACCCCTTCCACGGGCCGAAGGAGGAAACGTTTCGTTTTGCTTCGTTTGTTCTATGTAAACGAGCGCGATTATTAAACTAGTTGACTGTACTATACGTGCATAATATATTTCACGAGATGATTCGATGATTTTTTTTTGGGTTCATTGTTTTCGAAAAATCGAAATGGATATTATTCCTCTATTATATTATACACATAAACGTATGTATGATTATTCTCCAAGCGTGCATCGCAATATAATTCTAATATTTATCCGCAATCGGCTTTATATGTATAGGATAAATGGTTTGTTGAGATTCGCACGCTCGGATCGCAACAAACCATTTATCGGACGGATTCGAGTTGTTTTTGTCTTCGAATATTTTTAAAATCGTTCAATTGTGTCGAAACACGCCGTGCGATAGCGTGAAAATCAATCTTCTTGCAATGTTTAAGTTTGGGGTATTACAACAAGTTTATTGTAATTTAACTATTTACACATGTAATTTAACTATTTACACACATATATAAGTGAAGGGTATGAAGGATTACGAAGAAAAACAATAATAGTCAATATTCCTAAGCTGTTATAGTTTCGCAGTTTTAAAGTTTAAAAACTGGAAAAAACTATCTTGAAAATTCAAAATCTTGAAATCGAGTCACATTAAAATTTCCAATATATTTAAAATTTAGACTAAAAAATATAATCTTTTACTATCATCGCTAACCAAATGTTTTCCTTATATGTCAGTTGACATTTTAAATAAAACCGAAACGCAAAAAAATTGTCAATCATAACTATCGACATTGATTGCGCACCATCAACCAACAAAAAATTATAATAATAATAAAAAAAGTAAAATCATGCGAACTTACACATAATATTGTCAAAGCACAATATAACTATAGTAATACAATAAATGAACACGGTTTCAATATTATTGTTCTTTACCGACATACTAAAACACACATCTTAATAGTTTTTTTGAATTAGTAATATAGATATTACTTTATTCTTTCAACATCTAAAAACCTATTCTCACTTTTCCAGTGTCCGAACTGGGTTTCGCCGGTAAGAAAAATAATCTGTCTCACGAATGTACCCATTTGTACATGTGTCCTGATCGCGTATCGATCAAAAAAGTATTTTTCTGTACGTAAAATTCTCTCTTTGGATTCCTAACGATGATTGGCATTGACAAGATGTTAGTCAACAACAAACACGAAATTTGCCGACAAAATTTAATGATATTTGAAAAGGATAAACACCGTCACACCTTCATAACCCCGTGTATAAAAATGTGTACAAGTAAGTTTGCCTACGGGCAAACAGCAAACAGAATCGTTTAAATTTGTGTCAAATCGCAAAACGTTGGAATAATATTATGTATCATGTTCTAGGAAAGAATAAAATATAAAGAAAACGGTCGCAATAATTGGGTATATATAATTTTAAATTTTTTTTTTTTTACGTCTGTCCAGACGTACAATTGGCCGATGATCGTACGCACATTTGATGGACACGTGGTTTCATCTTGTTGCATATTGAATTTAAAACAGAATAAAAAAAATTATATATAAATAATAAAAAAAAAAAAAAACGGTACCAACATCAAATCTAGTTCCGTCAACCACGCCGAAGAAAACTCGTTTTGTGACTGCGACGAAAAAGAAAAGAAAAAAACAATAATTTCATCAAATAATAAATAAAACCTTGTAATCGACAGACTATTTCATGCAAAATTGCAATCTCTACTAGTGCTTGGTACTGTATTATAATCGATCCAGTAGAAACGCCTGAAAAAATTAATCCAGTCATTAAAGCGTTCATTAAATTATTTACACTTATACACACACAAACCACATATGCGTATGTATATTCATATTTTTTAAAGCATATCGGCTGGTAAGCAAGGTGATAAACAATAACAATAATAATAGTAATAAAAATTACCCGATGCGTTAATATTTAGCAAATGTTAAAGTACAAACCATTTAGTTTCTAATGTCTAAGGCCTCTTTCACACGAAGCCACCAGAGCAGCGCCACCATGGTCGCGCCACCAGAAAAGTATCGCCACTCTTCATGCTTCCAGATGTGTTTATCACGTCATGAAATGAAATTAAAATTTAGTACAGTATCAAAATGGAAGTCGAAGAGCTAGCATGTGTGGCATACCTGTGCAGTAAAGTTTTACGTAAACGAAAAAAAAAAGGAAGTTTTGGGTGCACCCACTACTATCTGACCGTTCTACTAAAGGATTATTTAATTTATTCTATAACGATTTGAGGAAGTATGAAGATAAATTTTTTAATTATTTAAGAATGTCAATTAAGTCCTTTGATGAATTACTGGAACTTCTGCAGCAAGATTTAACGGGTCAACAAACAAATATGAGGGAATGACAACGTCAAAAATAACGTACAAACGTATCGGTGGCAGTCGATCGAATGAATAGAATGCCCGTTTTTACATCAAAACAATATAAATTTAACTGGTGGCGCGACTATTTTGGTTGCGCGTTTAGCATATTTGGTGGCATGACTGATAAGAGTGGCGCGACCAAATTTGTGGCGCGACCAAATGTGAAAACCTTAATTTAGTTATTAATAATTTGTGGTGGCGCGACCATGGTGGCGCTGCTCTGGTGGCTTCGTGTGAAAGAGGCCTAATGATGCTAGTGGGTAGTAAGCATATTTTATAAAAAAATTTTATTATCATCAATGGAATAACAGCTAGTTATATGTTTTAAAATGTTATTGTTAGATAATATTTAATGTAAATGTAAAAATAGTGTTTTAAATTGCAAAACACTCGATCAAACTTTAAATATTCGTAGTAAAATATTTTATTATAGATGGAGTGTTATTATGTATTTAACTTATGGATTTGTGTTACATTTAAAAGTGCATCCATTCGATTGTTTAGAGTTAGATTAAACTGATTAAGGGCAAAACCCCACATAAATTACTTTTAGTGTTGTCATCGCGGCTTGAGTTTAAATTATTTTACACTTTAATTATTTATGTTACGATTCTTAATACCCTTATAGCTTCTCCAATTGAATTAAAGTATCGTTAAATAAAATTATATCTACCATGATCTTAATAATAATAATATTATAACATTAATCAACACTAAATGTGTTTATTATAATATTTATATGCTGCGGTATGTAATCTTGTAAACGTAAATATTTTTTTTGTTCATGTAGTTGTTTTGAATTATTTTTTTCATCCAAAAATTAATTTAATATCAACACATAATTATTATTTAAATGAAGTCTGTTCAATTTCTCTGCACAATAATAATTAGATTGTAATACACCATTCGTTTCTGTTTAAACATGAGGTTTCAACGTGATTCGTTTCCGGTTTAAATAATTCATGTGGTATCATTCCTGGTGTAATATTTTATATGAATATATACGAGAATGTATGTACGTATGAGCAGCATTGAAGTACTACGAAATAACTCGTTTACTCAGATAAATTATACTGTAAAAAAATTATTCACTCGCCTACCATAATTACATTACATATTACCACCTAATGATTTTCGCTAAATATTTATTAATAAATGTATAACGTTTCCGAAGCGCTGAAGCAGAAATTAGTTTCATGAAAGCTCGGTAAATCGTTATACTTATTTATTATTACACTAGACTATATTTCAGTAAACTGTGATTAAAGAAATAAGATTTAGACAAATTGAAAATTACAAACAATGTTGAATAGTATAAAAATAATCTAAATAAAAGTTATCTATTTTCAAACTTACACTTTTAGTTATCTTCAAGTTATATATTATACTTCTAAATATTTCAAATACAGTTACTTTATTAAAACGCTGTGTAAAAAAATGTTAATAATTATTTGAAAATTAATGACTAAAACAAATATAATACTTTACTAATTTTGTAAGTTATAATTTTAAATTTGTTAGACATTATGAAAAATATCAAATTAGATAACATTTTAAAATTTCTTCAAATTATTTAATAACAAACATTTATGAAAATTTTCTACTTAAAATTTAATAAAATTTATCGTTTAGATAAATAGTTATTTATTTATATTTATTTTCCTTTACATAAAATATAGTGATATTCTCTTTATCTAGGTAATTTCTATTGTTCCATGGATCCATCGATTGTTATGCTATCACTTATATTCATATTAACTTTTGCTTACTTAATAGACAAAAGTATTAATAGCATACAAATTGAATTATTGATTTAATCCAAGTAAAATCATATTGTATGTTTATTATTTATTACTAATTATAAAAATCTGACTAGTTTTACCATTAAAATTTATATTAGATTCCGACTAAAAACATTTTATACATTAAAATTGTACACATAATTTACAATAAATTATTCCCTACAAAATGAACAGCAAAAATGCGTACTCGAGGCTAGTTATAAACAACGCGTTCATGTATAATCGTAAGGCAGTTGGATATTTTTTCATCCACCTAACACAGGGGTCTGCAACTTTTTGAACCACGCGGGCCATATTATTTTTTCAAATGTTTATCAAGAGCCACACTAAAAAAAACTGTTTACATATGATATATACAAATAATTGTATTGCTATTATATTTGATTATTTTACATAGAAATACGAGTGTAAAAAATACGAATGTTAGATACTGGAAAAAATTGCTTTTAAGATAAAATTTAATTTTTTAACAAATGAAACATAATGGCTTACCTTTATTTTTGATGAAAAAGTCTAAATAAACTCAAGAATTATTAAAAAAATGATGTTCATCACAAATTTTTCTTTTTTTAGTCACCATAATTTTTGGATTTACTTGTAAAATGAAACTATTACAAACATAGTCACACGTACGGGCGTAATCACGGTGTAATACTAATTGCTACAAATGCAAAGTAACTATGACCATAGATTAAATATATTAGATACATATGTAATAAATACATAGATTAAATATATTTAAAATTTTAATTTTTAAATACATATAAGCATATTTAATTTATCCTATGACTGACTAGTGCAGCTATCATTATCTTCGACTCCGATTAGATAATAATAACAATTTTATTTATAAAGAAAAAAGAATTGAATAGTATTGAAAATTGTATGAAAAATTTGTTGAACAAAAATAAAACACAAAAATTAACCACCTTTGTGCGGGCCATAAAAAATTGCTTCACGGGCCACATGCAGCCCGCGGGCCGTGGGTTGCCGACCCCTGACCTAACACCTCGTTCGATCGTTACACGGCTAAGCCTAACGTCGTCAGAGCCGCGCGTCATATAAGAACACTTTTCAATTTCAATGGAGGTGCATCTACGTTAGTATAGGCAGTGAGTGTCGTAGATTCAGAGCAGGGATTGTCGGAGCAATAAGACGAAGAATGAAAAAAATAAATAAATAAATCAACGCCCCGTCGCGAAAACCTTGTCAAACCCGACTGCAAATTTGTCGGTCGTTGTAACGTGTGCATATATAGACAACGGACTCCCGGCCAGGTTTTTAACGTCGTTAATTATTACGTCTCTCTAAGTTTATAATGTGTACACTTATACATGTGTATAAATACAGTAGTAATACTTACAATAAAACACGTGCACCGGTTGTTATTAATGCGTACGATACAAACGCGGTCGTGGTGTACGTATAGTACACAATGTGTGTGTGTGCACGTGTGAGTGTATGTTAGTTGTACAATGTAAACGTATCATAAAATCATCGGGCATGAAATAAAACGTGAACCAGGGACTTGGTTAAAAAGGCTAGTGATCCGAATCTGATGGTAATTAATAATCAACCGTCTTCTAAATTATAGTCGAATATTGTAGTACAGCCACTAAACCTCCTTATTAACACACATTCCATTACATCACGTAGACGGTTTTGCGTGCAAACAACTGAATAATGTAAAATATACGTACTACGGGATTCTATGCTATGGCTTGTTCACTGAGTTAAAAAACATTTTTAAACTGGTATTCTGATAAAAATCAGTCAAAACAAGTGTAAGTATCACACGCAAATATTAATGCTACGTACCATATTCCGGAGGATATGCGGTGAACTATATACGTTACATTCCTACAGTTGAAATGTTCCTTGTCCAACGTAATTAATAAGCTAATAACTAAACTGGGATCGTTCGTTATCTTTTACGTCATGTTTTTTTTTTATTTTTTTATTTTACTAAACCGTTGCCGCTATTCATGTCGATACTTTCAGCTCCTGCCATTGTTGAAGGTGTTGGAAAGAGCTATAGTGTACAATGTCAACATTCGATTTCAGGAACACAAATAGATATGATTTAAAAACATGATCATTTGAACTTTTATACTCTTGTCGACGTATATTATGTTTTCAATAGTAAAATTGCGTAAACGATAATTATTTTTTTACTCTCGTGAGTTATTTAAAATGTTCCCATTTTCGTTTACGCTAAATGTAACAACGCAAGTATATCAATAAAAGCTGTCCGAGGCGAAACGGGAAACTTTGAACCGTCACAGAATAATTTAAGACAATTTCAATTCTGATATCATCATAACGCGAGCGAGCAAAACAATTCGAGTAGCGCGATGTATACCGATTGTTTATTGCTTACAGTCGCTTAACACTACTGAAACTGGGTGGTTCACGACAATAATTTTCGTGCCGTCATTAGTCGCTGTATATATGTGAATTCGCAGATAAAAAAAATTGCAGAATTGAATTGGTTTATAAAAAAATTTACCATTAAATTAAGTTAAAAATATTAACTAAATATTTAATTAAGTACGAAGTATTAAATAACTTTCCAATAAAAGGGTTTTTTTTTTGTTCGTTATTGTATGGAGTTCATGTTAAATAATTTAAGTCTCCCCAGAATATTTACCACGATAATACGCAATGTCTATTGATGCCGAAAAACATAATATCGATTTTGGATTTCGTTTTTCTCGTGTTTAAACCGTTCACATGACACGGCGTAATATACACGCACACATGTATCCTTCTCCTTCTCTCTCTCTCTTTCTTTCACCCTTGCTCGTTCATTACGAACGTTAAAAACCCGATCGACACTTGGCTACGGACCAACGGATCACGCACAACACGATGTATAATATTCGTCGTGCCAAACGCGTTCTCACACACAACTCATCCAGCCGAACGGTATATTACACCGTATACACCGTGCTCTTTTTCCGTACGACACAGTATAATATTCATTATTGAAATGTGCAGGTGCATTATACACTGTGCATAACATGCGTACCGCTGCGTTATCACGTAACGCCGTTTACGAGCCAGGCGACGTCTTCACTCGTCTTTGCCGTGACGAGTCGTACGTTTTGACACATGCTGCCATCAGCTTCCACATCGAACGATCAAAACCATCAACTAATCGAACCTTTCTTGGTTCAAGTGCCGAATTTTCCCAATTGAGGATATGAAAACCATGCACGTGCCCAAAGAAAATTATATTTTCTAAGAACAAAAATATAATTACAGATTTATTACATTATCATTATTACATTTTAGTCAATCTTAGTCAAGCAGCAATCGTTTTATTGGTCAAACAATGTATTTTCTTCGATTCAATTTAATTTGTTATGGCTTTCACAAACATAAGTTGACGAAAAATATGAAACCATAAGGAATATTGTCATTTTTAAAATACATAAAATATAAATAAAGTAAAAAAATAATAAAAATATATAATTTGTTTCTTTGAATTTTTTCCAAAATTGTTATAACCAACATTTAATGAATAGTATATTTTTTTTTTTTTGTATACAAATTTTAATAAATTCAATTTTTTGCTCGTGCCATAGATTCTCCACCCCTGAACTTATACTATTATTATAACTGTTGCACACGATTGACGCACAGACGAGCAATTGTATAATATGCACCTTTACGTTGCGTAAGATTATCATTATTATTACAATTATCATTAGGTGCACGTACGGATTTCTGTTTTTCCGTCTTTCAGTTTATCACAAGTGCACGTGAACCATAAACGTGATTGCAACATCCACGTTGTTTGGTCTTAGCGTGTTCGTCGAAATCCGTCGAAATGAAATCCTCGATTTCCACGATCGACAACGCGTTGATCAGCGGAATCGATTTGGTCACGACAAGGTCCCGGAACAATGTTTCAAAATATTTTCAATTTTTCAAACTTGAACAAGAATTTCATGTTTTCAAGTCTCGCATAAATGTGTGCCTGGTATCCATTTTGTCGAAATTCAAATTTCGAATGATAAAACACTTTTTTTTTTAAAGAAAAAAATACCTATAAATACTACGAGAACCCGTTTTGCACCGTAATCTCTCATAAACACCCGACTAGACTCCAAATAAAATATTAATCTTAATAAGTCGCGAGTAATTGGTGATATTATGTTAGAGATGATGACACATGTGCTCATCCTGCACGATCGTATTGAAAAAAATACGAGTAAATACGAGTAAAATTTCTGGTTACAATAGTTTAACTAGTCATATGCAATGAGGTCACGTTCCCTGTACTATTGGTAATACAAATGCATGCGCATTGCTCAAAGTCAAACTTATGCTGTGGTTCACTGCAGATTCAATGACTAAAAAGTTATAACGATTTTTCTAAACAAATTTACGATATTTTTTTTTAAAAGGTATTGATAACGTGTTATACACGCGTATAAAAAAAATTTTGATTTATTATACACACACACGTTTCATTCGTATTTGATTAATACAACCGAAAGTTCGATCGCACAATTTCAACAAATGACCTTTGACTATATTTTTACCGATCGAGTACGGTCGTTTGTTTTTAAATTTTACGTTCGGCACAGTGGCGTATACAGAAAATATTTTCGGGAGGGGCTACTATGGACAGAGTTAAATTACTATTACTATCTAAGAACTACTAACAAGACACACTAGGTACTTATCTACATTTCATTTACAGAATGTTCCAAAACGATTTGATGTTGGACGCAAATTATAAATAAGCATCAAACACCATCAAAGTATAATATACGTTTAAAATAATTTTTAAGTTCTTTAAAACATTTCTAGGGGAAACTGGAGCCCACTAGTCCTCCCCTATATACGCCACTGGTTCGACATAACACGACATGTTCATGTTTTCGCTTCGTTTAAGCTTCGCACACCAGACACAAAATGAACTATGAAATATTCGTGTCCGTACTTGGACAAGATATTATGTGTCAGAGCACTACACAATGAACGCATTGTCCTATTGGGAATAACGTCATTTATTTGCGATACTATTTTCTCACTCGCACAGTCATAGTGCGCTTCATTCGTCGTTGGAAATTGAAATGTAATGTTTACAAGCAGCGAGGGCGCGTTAAATTATTTTACGTTTTGATGAAGTCGTTGAAAGACGTCTGCGCATTTAGTTAATGCGTGACACATCACATATGGCCAACACCTTTAAGTTGCATTATATCAAAACACATGCGTTGTACGTTGTACGACGTTTACTATCGTGGATAATTTAGAAGGCAATGATGGACTGAGGTAGGGACGGATTTTATTATCTTATTTTTATACGTTGAATTATCGATCAACGGGAAAAACATCACGACGATATTTTGTTATACGGTGGTTAGGTTAGGTTAACAACTCATATTTTCATATGTTTATCATAAAAACCCAGGGGCGACATTTGGGGGGGGGGCAGAATATGGCAAATGCCCCACTCTAAGAAATTTTAAAAAGTCGGCAATTCTTTGTTGGATGATTAAAAGTTAAAATCGGTAAATCGTAAATTTTTATTTACTATTTTGTACTCAGATACCAGATAATATCCTCTTTAAAATATTTGTTCACGGTTTATTAAAAATTGGGAAACACTGGTTCTTCCCCAGTTTATGACAATCATTATTACGTGAACCTTATAAACTTTATTTTTGGTATATTATATATTTCTATATATATAATCTTTATAAAACAGTTTTCATGATATCGATACCATAAAAATTAAGCTCATACAGGCGCGTACTGGCCCAACAGAATACCCGGAAAATTCTGGTAGGCCCTCTCATAAATTATAAGACCTAGGTCACTTATCAAATAGATACCTCTAGTTTCAGTTAAATTCAGTAATTTTATTATTTTTAACAATTACAATACAATACTGATGGACAGTCGACTTCTTAATTTAGTACTCAATGGGAAATTAGTAAAGTACACAATTTTTCGAATAATTTAATTGATTTGCTTTTGGTAAATATGTCTGTTACCATTATTTCGATTATTCCATTTGATTATTCCCATCACTAGTTGTACCATCACCAGCAGAATCGGTAAGTAATGTTGCTGAAGTTCGGCAGAAAAAACTACCTGTATCAGCTCTGGAATACAGTAAATTTAAATATATTGCAATTTCTTTAAGCATACTCCCAATTTTGTTTTTTCCAATAACCTGATTGATGCATTAATCGTTTTTGCAACTAAAAAAAAATCCATTTGACGTTACATTTGTGAGTCATAAATCCATGTATTTCTTAAAAATATCATATGTATTAAATTATCGTGAACAATTTGTTTTTGAGTAGAGAAGTTTAATGTGTAATATATATTTCACTAATGAATATTACATATCGTAATAAATGAACGGAAAATGAATAGTCAATATGTACAAAACAATTTTTTCTCACCTATCTTTTTACTAAATATTGAATATTAGGAGCTTCGCCAATGAATTTTTTGTATGGGTTGAAGTCAAAACTTTGGAATTTTTACTTTTAATCTACTCGATTTTTTCTTTAAAAACTTGTAATTTTAAATAAGTACCAACGTTAATATTATGTTTCATATTTTTCATGCTTTTAAGCATTAAATAAATAGCCCATGGAGTTGACGATTTAATTTCTGTAAATAATTTATTAAAATTTGTAAGAAATACATTTTCGACAACGATTTGGTTTTATTTATTTTTCTCAATTTTAAAAATATTTCATAAGCCATTATATATCATTCTTTTGATTTTTCAGGCAATAGATTAACCATGTATGATAAAGTTAATGGTTCATTACAACTACTGTACTGATTGTCATCTTTCGTATTTATGCTTGTTTGCGTGCTCGCAGTCAAACCATCACTAGTTCGATTGTGTGACGTATTCGCGTAATTTGCAATAAAAAAAGAACACTTAACAAGGATAATTAATGAAACTATAACAAATGCCGGGATAAACAAGCCAAAAGTGCCACAGTAATATTAACAAAAAAAAAAAATAATAATAAATATAATAAAAAAAATAACAATAAAATCACATATGCTCCAAACGCGTTGTAATAATATAACAAGACAAATCGTATAAAAATAAATATAATATATTTAACAAATATAACGGAACATACCTTGGATGGTCTGATGTTCGAGTGGTTATGCCTATGCGACCGTGTTCACACGTGCGACGAACGCCACAACCGGCAGAAAAATCGGTTGATCAGCGGCGTCGGTCTCGATTTACAATAACTGGCTTCTCTCCACACGACGATAACCGAAAGAAAATTTTGCGGGCACGGGTCAGCTACGGTTCGAACAGTTGTTTCTGGAAGTTGTCCCTGGAGATGGTGATTCCTCCGTGTCATGCCACAACTACAAAAACACACGGCCGGTGGCACTGGAAAAACGACGAGTCGGACGTTCGCAGAGAAAGTCTCGACAGAAAAAAGTTCCGGAGTTAACGCGCTGATCGAAAATTCTCGAACATCACACGCCGACACCGTTATCGAGTGCTCCGGTTAACACGAAATAGGATAATTTGAACGGCGATGTGACACTTTCGCAAACGATCTTATTTTCTAATTCGAATTATTATATAAATGGCGCAAAATAAATTTATCCGTAACGTCCAACGCACTTGTGTAGGAACAATGAAAACGAAATATGTTTAAATGTTTATGTATCGTGCAAGGAGGTTGTGATATGTGTATAAGATTTAACCGAAAGTTTATGTTTTGTACGGACCGTGGTATACATTTAAGTTTCTGGTTGTGCTGGGAATACGTGGCCAGCGCTCTTGGAAATTCCACTTTACTACGCGGTGTTATAGGGATTTCCACTTTACAACGCACTACTACGGGATTAACATCTTACCGCCCGCTGGACGGATAAATGTGACATTCCAACACTTCGACCGTGGTCGAAAACCAAACCTTCAGTACGGGTGTGATAAAAATGTTATACCTAGAGAGTCATGTTTTAATTTTGATTACCGTTTACCTTTGTGTTTATCATTTCGATTTCTACGTTTGTATAACACTTACGGTTGTAACGAGAACTTTGAATGGCTGATGAAATTATTTTTTGAGATGAAAGTAATTCAACAGCGGACATTCCTATAAATAAGCGAGCAGGTTTTTTAATTTTTCAAAAATTGCGTGGAATATTGAATGCTCTACAAACATTTTCAACGCCTATAATAATAAACAAAAACGATAAGATAATGATATATATTTACATACTAGTCTTGAAATATTCTTCTGATCTCGTCAAACATTTCCGCTCTCTCTTAAAATAATTATGTACCTTCACCATAATAACAGACCTTCACGAAAACAAATAAATTTAGTTTGTGTCATCTTTATTGGTATACCTAAGTTATTTTGAGTATTATAATTTTTATTAAAAGTAATACTTTTAAGTTCTTTATTAGTGCTTTTTCATATGCAAAAATGTACATTCCAATGGTTGTTAACATTTAACACAAAGGATTTTAATTGATTTTTATGTCAATGACGAAATAGAAATTTAAACGGTTAACTCTGAATTCTGAAATCCTTTATTCTTCTACAAACTACATCATTTAAGAGCCCATTCTATGCATAGGAAAAAAAACTGTTTCTAATTTAAAAAGTTCGTAGAGTAATAATTAACAAGCAAACAAGTACACAGTAAAATGTTTATAGCAATCTAAACTAAATCTTAAGGTTGTATTAACCTAAAGGAGTATAAATAATGTATATAAGTTTATTTTTATTTATTTTTTTTATATGAAAACTAGGCCTCTACTACAATGATCATCGGCAAGGCTGGTTAATTTTAATTTATTATGAATGATAGTTGTTAGCTTAACAAGTAACAATTTTAAGTAGAAAATACAATTATTAAACTTCAATATTCACGTATACGGTAGTATCGGTGTACACTGATACTTGAGTAAATATCTAAATTGAAATGTTCATCCGTAGTTATTTCAATAGTAAATGAAAAGGGGAGACATTAACGCAAGTAAACGAACAATAGAATAAAAGGTAAATATTCTTCCACAATAGGTACATTTTTCGAACGCGAATGTTAGGGTTTTGCAAATTTGTAATAATGCAGCAATCATTCACAATTCTTTTCTATTTAAACGAACATGATGTTTTTTTTTTTTCATACACACCAAGAACTAATGATACTTTAATCTATTCGGGGTGTATAATACATCTAAGGCACTAAGATGATCAATTTCTTGTAACAGATATATCAATCGAAAACAATGTACGTTACTACGTTTAATATATATGTTTCACACTGTGAGAATTGCTAAAAAGTTATTTTTATTGTATTTTGACGAACACGAAAACTAAAATCAACTGTCACGTGTATTGTAACGTTTATTACTTAACTATAAGCAGGTCAGCAAGTTTTCAACTATAGGTAAACATACCCATATAACTCAGCGTGGAATGTAACGCAATACAGTTGTAAGGAATTATATTTTATATACAAAAACCTTATATTTTATAGTCATTAAAAATTATTAATCAAATTAAATAATCGATTGAAAATTATGTGAAAATGTTTCAGTAAACTATTAAAAAATCGTTAGGTAATTATTATCTGTACTGTGTATAAAAAATCGTTCAATATTTTTTTTTAGAATTAAACAGGTAAACTAAACGAAGTTAAAGGCCCGGAAGTAATAAACCTAAAAAACAATATACTTAACAGATACGATCATCTTTTTTCAATAACTATCTGGTCAATCAATTATATTTTTAACTATAAGATAGCCTATGTTGCCTATAAATATCAGACGGAATCCAGTCAGATGAGTTGTTATTTTAGTCATTATCTAAAACGAGTACATTCGGTACTGGGATTTCATTTTTTATTCTCAAGACAGACTGAAACTGTTTGGTCTTTAATTTTCGAAATTATATCGTACACATAAGAATTATAAGAATATTTTATAAAAAATGTTACATGTATTCTAATAACTATGTACTTAAAGCAATTGACATCATTTTTTAAGATAATTTACTACATTTTCTTATTTATTATTTTGGTGCAAACTTTACTTAAAATTTTATTCTTAAAAAATAAAAAATGTATTACAATAAAAGTTTTTAATTTTAATACATTTAAACCGATCATATCGATTTGATTGTGTTACAGAAAATTATTCAAATAGTTTTTTATCAAAATGATGACGTATATATTTTAAGTATAATATTATATCGTAAAACCTAGCTGATTTGAGTTGTGTAGTTATTAACATTGGTAATATTTTTTGCTACTTCAGAATATTAATAATATTGTTTTGCCGTTTATTTTCACACTACTATCTGTTTAGGTAAATACTGTCATCAGTAACATTAACTAAAAAATAAAAAATAAACTCAAAATTATAACCTTTCATGAAAACGATAGTACAAAAAAGCACTTTATATTGATAAAGTGTTTTTTTTTCATTGGTTAAAAAAAAATTACAATCTGTGTTTAAGTTACACAGCAATTTTGATAGATAGTCGAATAACAATAACGTGAAAACTTGAATAAGAAGAGTCCCACTGGTCATACTCAAAATATTACTTAATATACGTATATATAATATGAAACAATTTTTTTTAACTGACCCACAATATTATAATTAGACACATAATCTAATAGGTCTCGAGACCAGTCCCTGTTTAGGCGTCGAGTGTTATTGTTTGGAATTGTTGTGGACGACATTTGATGAATTAATGGATTAGGGTGGTATTTTAGTTTTGTATGGCATTGTTTATAATGATTAGTTGCTAATTTTCTCACAGTTGCTAGTTGGAAATCCTTATGAAGATTTTGATTAGTTGAGTACCGGGGAGCATTTGTGATAATTCTAAGAGCTGTGAACTGGAATAATTGTAACGGGCTAGTGTTAGATGGTTTGGAGGGTTCCCATAATTGTATCCCGTAAGATCAAACTGATCTGATTACACTTTTGTATACAAGCATTTTATTTGCTAGACTAATTTTTGATTTTAGGATGGAAAAAAGTAAATGGAGCCGGATGTTTGCTTGTTTACGTTTTAATTGTGCGTGGTGTGATCATATAAATCTTTTATCTAAAGTTATGCTCAGGTAATTTTTCGAAGACTAAATAGAAATATATACATGCCATTTAGTATAAAAGGAGAACATTATTTACGTCATAATGCGAAATTTACCAGTACCGATTTTGCCTCATTTATTTTTATCCTCCAGTTGTTAGCCTAGGTAGGTATAAGATTTAAATGTAATTTAATGTTTTCAGTAGTCTAAGCTTGCGTCGGGGTTCGAAACTAAGATTCCCGTAGCATCGGCGAAATTTGAAGTGTTATTTTTATTAAAATCGTGAACACATATCGAACTTAATGAATCACCCACACAAAATTTATCAACAAAGGGTAATAAGTATACTGCTTGGGTGAAGGATTTTAAATAAATCGATTTGCACCTTTTTCGAACCGCATTCAGCTATATTTATCAATTGCAACATTTTTTATGGACGAAATTAAAACCTTAATTCATAAACAATTACATCTCAAACGAACTATGACAATAATGTGGATTTCGAGCGAAAACAAAATCTCCGTGTACGCACATTTATAACGTCTGTAATACGTTTAACATCCGAGAACTGTATACTTAATCTGCATACGGATCTCCTCTCCTTTCAACAATAACTTTATCCTACGCATTACGATTATCATCAAACGCTTTAGAATTTCCATTTGAGTGTACAATAATTAATAACCCCGTCTGGTTTCTGAAAATCAACGCCTAGGTAACTACGTTTTAACGTTTAAACGTGTTTTTCCTTCTTCTAAAAATAACCATAGTATTATAATGTTTTTGAACACTATTGGCCGCACACGTAGCTGTTTAAATTTCATGATACCATTCTGTCGTACGCAGCCGAGTTCACGAAACGACGCACAAAAGCGCCAAAAGTTGTAACGTAAAAAAAAATTGAAAAGTACACACTCGACGGGTTCAAAGTAAAAGGAGAAAAAAAGAGCCAAAAAGTTGTTCACATTTTACAGTTCAACAGCTGCGCGAGTTGCCGCAGTGTTTACACTTGTCGAGTTTTTGGTTTTGTCATCGTGACGCATGAATGGATCTTAGAACTGCGAAAGCGCAGTTTAATGATTGTCGAGACGAAAACATTCCTTAAAATCTCGAAGTTGGGGTGAGCCAGCCACGAACCCCTCGACGACGAGTGCCGTTATCTTTCTTTTGTGACCATTTCCACTGACATAATTCCAGTGCTGCGTATTATGCATCGAAACTAACTGTATTGTACGTAGTATGTCATAAGTATATTCGATCCATATAGTTCGAACGCAGTACCAGACGTCACGATACATCGTGAAAATATATTTAGTGGCGTGGGAAATAAACTCTTCGCGCGATGATGTTTAACACAATTCATTTATACGAAACACGCATAATTTATCGATAATATTTACACAGAATTTAATCGATCAAACGTATGTTTCGTAATATATCACTTAACAGAAAAGCAAATAACGTACAAACATTTGAATAACATTGGTAATAATTTGTAATTTTAATTTACCCACATATTCCAGTGTTCTTCTAATTTGGCCATAACGAAATATGACAAAATAATCAGAAAATTAAAAATATTCTACCTTGTATGGATAAAAAATTTCCATGCGAAAATCAAAATTATATTTTATAATTTTAAATGTTTTTATCTACATAGAATACTATTTTATACTTCACGTATATGCTATTTCGATATTTTCAATGAATGAATGAGCTGGAAAATGTATTATGTATTCAAATATGTAAATTGTACGTCATTTAAGAAAAAGTAATTTTTAAAACCCATTAAGTGGATTCTTTTTATTTTGTGCCCATTCGTAAAAGCTGATTTGATTTTCTAATGTAATTATTATATTGTTCGACGTGAACGACAATCAATCGATCAAAGTGATCGTAACAACAAACCGTTTTGTCATCATCATTGGCTCAACGAGGGTGCTATATACTTTAACTTTGGAAATATCTGTTATTTATACTTAATGTTCTCTATACGCGTATTCTTTTAACAAAAAGACAATCGTTAAAAATTGCTAAAAATTAATCAAATACTCTTATTATATTATTTGAAATGTTTATGATTTAAATTGTTTAATATTGTCATGAGTTTATTGCGATCAACTTTATATAAAAAAAAAAAAATAAATAAATAAATGGTGTGTTATAATTTAAACAATAGATGATTGGTTATACTTATTCTAATACTATAAGTTACTTCACATACTATCATATTATGGATACAAATCTAATGCAAATAAATCAATGATTTGCTATAGTTTTTTTTTTTTTTTTTTTGATCTACATTAAAAATATTTGTTTTGCAAATAAATAAAAATAGAATTATTTTAGTATTTCAATTTTTGTTTTTAAACTATCCAACATTCATATATTTAATGGTTTTTTGGAAGTAGGTTTTAGGGTATAGATAGATAATTTTTTTATTTACTCAAAATAATTTGATTGTAATCAATTCAAACATAAGAGCAATGAAAACTTCAAAAATATAGGTTAAACAACCATTTTTTTTCCAAACCAAAATTATTATTGTTCACTTTGTTTTTTAACGTTTAAAATTAAGGTAATATTTATTATTTCAATAAACTTGACTATAATAATCTATACAAACTATATTTTAATAAAGTTGTTGATTCCTTTTTGTTAAAAAAAAAAAAAAAAAAACATTCCTTGTAAAATCTATATTTTCAACAAACATTTTCTAGACTATAATTAATTTAAAATTAATACTTAACTGTACCCATAAAAGGTAAAAATGAGTGATATTATTTTAAGAAAGAGGTGGGGAAATTTAAATTTGTTCAATTAAATTAGTTAGTATGAAATATCACTAAGGGTGTTGGGCAAACCCAGGGATTTCTGAGGGGTGGGGCGAACTAGGGATTAAGCCCGGGCGTACAATTATCTCGATTATTAAATGCGTATATATTATTATTCATTATTTATACGCTATATAAGCCAAAAATTAGTTACATTTAGAAAAATTCATATTCAAAGAAATTTATAAAATGTAAAAGGTTTAGAATTATCCGTTATAATGATAAATATGTAGCTGATGGTTGATAGGTATTAGACAAGAATTGTTTTTAAACTCTGTTTAAATTATTGAATCTGATGAAATGACAATTCCTAGGTAATAGTAGAAAATATTTAATTTGTCTATTATTATTATAACTGTCTAATCTATTAATACAGTATTGTGCATTTGTGGTTTAAATTTAAGATTCCGAGTTTTTAGATTTTGTAGTTTTTTCTAATCATCATATAAAGTTTCGCGGACACACAATTTTACAATAGCAATAACTAACTGAGCCGTATACAAGATAATATCGATAGCGTAGTGCACAAGTGTGATAAGTGCAATTTTCAAAATTGTTCAGGAGAACGATTATTAAGTTTGAGCTGTTATAACAATTCAAAATTTGAACGAACTGTAATGAACATTTTGTTATATTTTCCTTAAAATTTAATGAGTAATGAGGATTAAAAAAACTGCAATTACCACATTTGTATTCTTAAAAAAATTTAAAACAAAAAAATAATGTACTTAACACATTTTGTAGACGTAAGAAGTAACACTTAAACACATTAAATTTTTCTTCTAATTTCAATAAAAAACAACAATTACTCAAGTATTGTTATAATTTCGTTTGCGCGTAATGTGCATAATTGTATGATTAAATTGAATATGCACTAACTCATTTTTCAAAAAAAAAATGTCACTTATCACACTTGTGTGGTACACCATCGATAAACACATTATTCGCGCGCGCACACACATTAATAAATACATAATCGTAGGAGTTGGTTGTATGCATACAACGTAATATTATGTATTTTACGTGTATGTGTGTTTATCGAACAGTCATAATAATGTATTAATGTAATGATTTATCAGACCACCCACTCGAGGAGGCGGCATGAACGACCGGATTTTTATATAATACATCGAGACCACCTGTTGTTTTGATTTGTAAATGTATATACTCAGTGCACACACACACACACACACACACACACACACATATACGTGCATGTGTTTGTCGTAATATATACTTGCACCGATTAGGGGCAACGAGACGCAATCATTTTGTCGCGTGATGTCATTCAACTCTTACATTTCATGTGCGCGGTGCTCGACGAATCCTTTTTGCTCCTGGTCACCACCACGCAGCCGCACTTGACCGAGCGAGTTAATTCAGGAGTAGCCGTTTGTATAATGTGTACACACACATACACAACAATCATAATAATATGATCGTAATCAAACCGCAATCACGGCCACGGGTATAATACATACACGTATACGTTGAGCATTGTATAATTGAACCACTAACTGTCGGCTTGCGTGTCTCACGTGCGCTGTCGGTCGTCGCGGAAATCTCAACTCTTTCCGTGTATACGTATACATACGCACAAAATTAATTTCACGAACCTCGATTATTATTCTACCGTCAGGTCGAAGTGTTATTATTATTTTTAACATTTTTTTTCCCCCGGGGATCGATGTCCTGCGATTATTGCATTACCGCCGTTAATACCTTTACCGTCCGACCTCAGTATTGGTCGCCACTCACTATTATAACAATACACGCTTTGTTGTAGAACGGTAAATTCAGGATTCAATATCGTGGTCTCGTGGCCGTGCATCCATAAATCCACGATGGTATACGAAAAACGTCGCACATCCGGGAAACGATATTCTCCTGATCCATGAACTTTTCGAACCGATGACGGTCACTTGAGACTAAGTAAAATTCTGAACAAAACGCGTGACCATTCGAACGGAACAAAATTAACTACATTTTTCACCAAGAATTTAGGATCGTTTACAGTGGACCCACTCAGTACCGTGGAGAGAGAAATCCGAAGCTGGGGAGTATATTTTAATATTTTCTGCAGTATTCATTGAATTCTTATCATTAATTGTGTTTAATTTTTAATAATTTGTATTAGTCCTTGATTTCCGGACCCGGAGTATTATCCCTTCCCCCCCCTTTCTCGTCAGGCCTTAATCCACTGACCAAACGGTTTCATGCAGACAATGTTCAACATACACTATTATGCGCAGAGGTACGTGCACTGCAAAATAACAACGCAATAGTAAGCTCTAGTGCACGGCCTATAACGTGAGATCGTTCTGAACGATTCGGTTCGAGTCGAAAAACGTTCGGTCGGATTTCAGACAGAATTTATCGAATTACTTACCGCAGGACTACAGTCACACGTTGTCTTAGCCGGTTTCCAAATGATTATACAAACATATATATATATATATATATATATATATATATATTACGTATATATTATATACACGTTTGCGTACGTGCAACGATGTAACGTGTAGGAAGGAACTATTATTATTACATACGCGAGAGCAGCAGAAAGGGTAGCATCGATCCTGCGCAAAAAAATTTTCCTCTCAACGACAACGGGGCATACAATAATTATATATATATATATATTAGCGTCACATTGAATCGCATTAGAGCTAAAAACATTTTTCGGTTCTCGACCAGATTCTTCAGTACGAGTAAAAAAAAAACAATAATAATAATAGATGTATAAATAAAATAAAGCGACGTTAAATAAACACTAGAAGCTTGAACCGAAAATCGTTCTCTTTCGGCATCCCGGTGGAAATTAAAAAAAAATAATAATAATAATAAAAAACCGGCCACGATCAAGGGAGTGGTAACAATAGTCGGCGGCATTTATACGTGTCTACGGTTGCAGTGGTCGTTTCGATTTGATTAATGGCGATCCGTCGCAGTTTTGGTACGTACACACACGCGAACTATGACGACACGGACGTAAAAGGATCACGAGAGCGAAAAAGACGAAAAACAAAATAATAATAGAAAGAATAATTCGAATTCTCGAAACGATAACAAAAAAAAAAATGTAATAATAATAATAACAATAATTATAATAATAATAAACTGGTAGCCGTCGTATTTTAGCCCCGGCGTCGTCTTCTACAAAATACCTTTAATGACATACGACGCGAAAAACTCCGTTTCGTCCGCGTGAATGTCGCGTTGTAGATGAATCCGATTTTTCGAGTACAATTTACTGGCAACACAGGCAATAAGGCCATGAGACATTTCGATGTTAACGAAAATATTATTCGAAAATGAATGTGGTACACACCTCTGTCCGATTGGTGTGATTAACGATTATGCATATTATCGCTGTTGAAGTGTATTAGAAAACGTGGAAATGTCATGAAAATCGACGATATTTCTTTTCTCTGACGATTTTATTTTATCACAAATAAAATGTTTTTGTAAGTATTCACACTCTATCATAGGCGTGCGCTGAGTTTCAAGTTGGGGCAGCGAATATTTTTACAGGCCCATTTTTTTCCCATACAAACGGCCTACACATTATTACTATTACTAGAAGAAACTTGCGGTGATTGTTTTTTTTTTTTGTAATTCATAACCTATTTAAACACGGTAAAGATTAGCTTGGTAATTGAATACACTTTTCGGAAAACCAACTTATTTTGTATTGACCACTATACGGTGACCAGCTTGGACTGTTTGGCCCTAACAAATCTACTTCAACCGTCCAGGGGTAGCAACAGCATACTCTGCTGCCCCAGTACGCACGTCTATGAACCCTGTTTGTAAGCAATGGGTGTCGTAGAAGCGACGGCTTTCCATCACACTAATTATTATTTATCCACATAGGGCCGTATTAGCGCATAAACACTATAGGCACTGTGCCTAGGGACTACGAAAATATATGGGAATGATTTTATAATAAAATGAATTGTTTTTAAGATTTTATTTCTTAAAATTGTTATCATATAAAAGTTTATATTTGAATCCTATATTTTAAATATTTTTGTTTTTAAAAGCTTAACACTGAGATTCAACAGTTTTTCTGTTAAAGAGAAGGTTTCTTAACCATTTAAATATTGAACACTGCAGGGCCGAATCAGCACTAAAATCCCTGTGCCTTGGGACTAAGGGTCTAGGACCTGAATGTACGATAGTGTTAATCCGAGTCTGACACCACACACTTATTGTGATGCATAGTGTCATTACTGCGCAATGATTGCATACATTTAATTTGTCAAAAATTAAATTAAAAATACCAATATTAAGAAGGACATTTTATGTTTGTTTGATAAAGACACTTTTAATTCCCCGAGTTCGGTAAAAATATATTCAAACGTTGAATATTATCGTAACTTTAAACGTTATAGTAATAGCCGCCATTATAAGTACAGGAAAATTTTTATATAAAATGCACTAAAAATTATATTTTTTCATTTTATTCATTGTAGTAAATAATACATAACAACATATAGATAGTCAATTTTCCATAGTGATAATTAACGTTTAAAAGCAATAGCGTTCTTGAATTCGTCAATAATTCCATTAAAATCTAATTTACAAGCCCATTTTTGTTATATAAATATTAGTATTGATGATTCTAGTACATCTTAGCCCATAGTACATCTGAGTATATTTTTTACAATACCTAATTTGGAAAATATCCTTGCGCATCTACAAATTGTTACTGGTATAATGGTAAACATTTTTAATACTAAGTATTTAAATTTTTCACTTTCTTTTAACCAATTTAACCACACATACATAGATTCACTGGATATTCGTCAGGCATGTGTTTGAGAATTTTAATTCCAGTCCCAGTTCATAAATTATTATGTTGAATAATTTCTATTTAATATTTGAAAAAATGTTATTTCATTCTTTTTTCGATAAATTTCCCATAGTACTAATTAAATATAAGTTGTCTTGATTGAATCTCATATTTATACCATTGATAAGATTATCTAATGATAGATTATATACAGAATACCTGAGTTCTTCATACACGAAATCATAAAAAATTAGATTAGATTAATTTTTATCTAACATCAGACTAGTTTTCCTTTTTTTAACTGCAGGAATACTAATATCTAGAACAATAAATTTGAAAGATACTTCATCAAAAATACTTTTAAAAAATGTATAATTTCTCATAAATATTAATAAACTTTTAAGTGCTTAAATAGAATTAATAGTTATTAATATATTAAGTTTAGCAAACTGAAATACTCACTTTTAAAATAATTTTCAAAATTGATTCCATAAGATACAAGCCTAAAAGAAATTCAAAACTTTGAAGTTGATGAAGTAAACCAATACCTTAAGCTTTCAAACATGCAACAGTACAGTTTTGACTGTATACCTATTTCCATTAAAATATCTACAATAAAAGCAAAAGACAGCATCTATATTTGGACTATATTCTAACTACTTATAACTATTATAACTATTTTTTGTTGAATGATCGTTGTTCATTTTTATTTATTTGGACGTTATAAAATAGACTATTGACATTCAAATATCAAAACATTCTATGAAATTCGACGAACTATTAAGCAAGAAATTTTCGAAGAAATAAAAACACATTTATACCGTTTTATAATACTTTGGATTTTTCAAGATTTAAAATTTTTATTTAATTAATAATAATAATTAGTGCCCTTTCCTTTTTCCTTTTTGTTTAAAGAGTCCGAAGGTGCCTGAGAACCATCGGAACCCCCTGCACGCTTATACTGCTTGTCCGTTAGGTCTCAGATTAGATAAGAAAACGACTTCGTCCAATATAGGGACTATAAATATAACTATAAATACGTTACTTTAATTAATATAAACATAATATTATATATTGTACATTTAAAAACTTTATATATGCAATAACAAATCGTAAAATACAGAAATATGCAGTGCATGTCAAAAAATGGCAAAATATGCAAAATAAAACTTTGTATTTCAGATCTACTGACTATAATTCAAAGTTATAGCTTACCTAGCAATTTTTTGAACTGTTTAGAAAAAACATACAGATGCATATAAATTCGAGCTCTGGTTATTTATTTTCTAGACTGTTCAAGACTACCGGAAGAAATATCTGTAAAATTATACACAAACATTCAAGGAACCATTTAAGAAGGCTTTAATCAACTATGCATAATATTCATAATATTAATTAATTAATTTTCTTGCAAAAATGCACGAAATTCTAGTAAATAAAACCAAAACAAATATAATTAATCTTACAATATTTTTACCTTTAACCTAATTTTTAGATAATTTAATTTTGTATAGTTTCTAGTCAAATGTTTTATCATATATCAATCCGAGTATTGTGAAATTTAAAAAGTCAAAAAAATGCAATTTCTATAAATGTATACCTCATAATTTAGTGTAAAATATATTTAGTAGTAATTAATTAATATTAGATAATTTAGTTAAAATATATTGTAGTAAGTATTAGTTGGTAGTAATAGTTTGATCATAGGAATATGTATTATATTAAGCGCAAAGGAGCGTCTGTAATTTCTGGAGATATTTTAAGTTTGTAAAATTTAATTTTTAGCAGAATTAAAACTAAATACTTTATTTTTTAAACATTTCAACGCAAAGGATTCAATACATTATAAAACTACTAGCGATGTTGAGTGTTAATGATAAATTTTGGTAGGAGGGATGAATTACTCTGGTAAAACATTGACACTCTTTCATTCGTGGATCAAATCTTCACGAGGATATCACAATAAAAAACGCATCACGTGTAATACCTCATTTTTAAAAATACCGCAACATTTTCTACGGCGTAAAAATATTGTTATTTGATAGGTAAGGTGGTGAGAAAACTTACATCCGCAAATGCAATATCGATAAAAATAATCAATATAGTACAGTTTCAATTATTACGTAGTCGACATTCTGTACTGGCATTTATTTTTGTAAAATTTAATTCCAACGGACTACACAAGTATGCACGTTATTAATGCTGCACTTGAATACGAGTTCACGAAGACGTATATGCGATCGGTCCGATAAAATAGGATAATTTGGTTGCATGCGTAGCGCAAAGAAAAAATAGCATATACGATACTTCAGTCGGTGGCGGATTTTTAAATGTTTTTCAAAAAAGTGAGATTATAAAAATAACTTTAACAACAATAATACGTAAAAATCTTTATGCACCAATATTTTTCTATAACAAAATAGGCACAGCATAATACAACATAAATTAAAGTTCTATACCTACGTAGCAATTAATTTATGACTTTTGAACCCAGTTTTTCGGTTAGATTTTGTACTAAAATCGTGTAAATATAAATATTATGTTAATATAAACTATAATATATTTTAATCTGACCGTAAATATAAATTTGAACTCCTGAATGGGAACGATGATCGTGACTAGGAAACCACCCCATGAATATGCCATCGACTGCAGCCGAAAACAATAAATTTAGCTCAAAGTCAACATAAAGAGCTACGATAATTAGGTCGATTAAATATTACGAACTGTTAGTGAGATAAGCTTAAAGGCGAAACTAATCTCTGGCTCGAAAACAATTTTTTTTTTTGAAAAACTTATTAAACATCCAAAATATCTTGCTGATTAAGTGAATCGACAAAAGTTTTCTGTTTTTTGATTCGTCGTCGAACATACGAATGCGTTTTCGTACGAAAAACCCGTGCGCTGCTGTACTAACTCGTGTTTAACGAACAATTCGACTGTATGAATTGGCCATGTAACTGGTAAGACGTTCGGTTGCAATAACGCGGTACAATATACTATTTACGACATATCACGATCATTCGGCATGGTAGCGGTGCGTTTCGAAAACGAGTTAAATATTTTTCATCGGGTACGGACCGAATAATGTGTACTCGCTCTGTTGCCGTGTACGATAATTGACTATAGTGTTCTTCTATAGTTGTTTAACATTCAAGGTATCATCTCCGATGACCGTAAGAATTTTAATGTTATACATCTCTTATGCAAATAATAGTCGTTAATTAAACAACTATTTGCGGTACAGAAATTCGCTAATGCGAAAAAAAAACAACTATCGAAATAACAAGTATTCCAAGGCCGTCGCTAGCAGTTTTGGAAAGGCACCAACAAAGGAGTGTGTGCATCGTAACAACAGCACCCTTGAGTACAACTCTAACGAGCCGGCGGACGATCCGCGAATTCTTGTACAGTAATATAAACACGGCACATTATCCCACTGATAAATTATAAATAATATTTCGACCGCATATTAGCACAGATATATAGCACGTACTTATCTTATATTTATCCCGAGTAATGTAGTAAAATCGAGTTGTTGATGTACCAATAAAACCGCACCATTGATCGATCTGTTTAAATTGCTTTCTTGTACAGTGTCGCGCCACGTACACGATATGTGTTATACAACTGTATAACACATATACTGTATTACATAATATTTGGTAAAAATCATTTGATTACATACTATATATTCCGTTTAACTACGCGTGTGCTGTGTACACTGTTTTTTGTTCCATACCGTTTTCAAACGTGTCGCAACACCTACGCACAAATGAATCGCAATACCGCATTGCGCGTTCTTGGCGGATTTCGCATGCGTTCGGCTGAAAAAGATGCGTCGTAAAATAGAAAGGAGGATTGATTTTATTCGGAACGGACTTCCTAAATATTAGGTCGGAGAACATTTACGTTTTTGTAACTTAATATCTCTTTGGTACACGGGAAAACCGACGAGGTCGCATAAAGTTAATTATTTTTGTTGTTTCGGGTTAATACGCGCGTGTTGCTCTACATGGTTCGCGAAACGAACGTAAACACGTAAAATAGGTTAAACGTAAATATATGTTTCCAGAAGAAATCAATCTTTCTCATCGCACCACCCCTACTCGTCATTGCACCCCACTGATGCGGAATAGTGTTCGTCGTGCATCGTGTCACAGATCAATTTATTTTCGTTAAACTGACCTCGCTACACAGGTTCGGATTGTTGGCCAGACATGCGCGTGGACTTACGGTGGGTAAACTTAACACACTTTTCTCGTTATCGCAACATATGCTGCACGTATGTTCGTATCAGATAGATACTGACTTAAAAATTATTACGACGAGAAAAAGTTGAAACTACAATTCGTTTGAAAAAACGTAGTGAGCAAAAATCACTCGGTTGGAATTCAATAAAATATTTTACTTAATCGCACCTTTTCCAGACGTGGACACAGCGGTAATTATTATTTGGCCAATTATTTATTTATCGTATGATAATTTTCAGCCAATAAAAACTATTCAATTATTTTTTATTGATCGTTTTCAAGAATCCTAATCTTTTCTTCTTCCGATAGAATAATACGAACGATTTATATCGTATTGAATCGGTTATTATTTCCTGTACGTACGCACCACACACCAATAATTGTGTTGTATCAATCTACGATATTATACAGCACACTGAAATAAAAAAAAAATAATTGAAATCGTTATCTTCGTTCCTGCGGGAAATCGTTGACCGTCGCGCATTACACGTCGTTTCGATAATTTCCATGGAAAAAAAAACAGTAGTTCTTTATTAGTAAATCTTGTGTTGAAAAATGTAAAATCCCCTCATGGAACATCAAATCATTTAGATGAAAATTACTATTCGAAATATAACTATACGATTTCTTAGAATTTTATGGTTGCACCGTCGTCAATTTTGTGTCGCAAATGCGGAAAGAAGTTGTCCCTCTCTTAATATTTGTGGTTGATGGTAAGAATGGAAGAAAGATTAACGGCGTTGACGTTTGCGTTCATCCATAAAGATATAAATATTGACAGTGCAAACAACATGAAAAATATAACAAACAGATTTTCTAAAAGAAAACAACGAAAGCTTTATACTTGGTAAAAACACGGGCAGGTAACGGGTATTATTCTATAAACTGTTACGAGTCTGTCACATGTATCATGCGCCCGTCCCCGCGCAGGAAAAATTCTGTTAACCGCCATCGACCTGTTCGCGTCGAAAAATCGTATCCCCCTCCCCCCCCCGTTGACGACGCGTTATCGAGAGTCCGTTGTATTAGACGAAGTAATACGCGTTGTACCGCGGCTGGTTATTGTGATAGTTCTGGTCGGACCCATGTGTGCCACGAAGGGCGGCGGCGGCGACGGTGACTATGACCAAACACTTTTTCCGTCGTCATCGTGTAATGTTTTTCACTTTTTTTTTTCTTCTCCTCGCAGGTCTGAACGTTCCCCGTTCATCCGCACACGACTGCAGTAGCATAAACGAACCGATACGGGTACGTACACGTGTACACGGCGCGTTTACACGAAAACAACGCGCCACGAAATATTCCAATCGACCGTGAATGTCGTCCGCGCCCGGTCGTACGAGCCGACATTATGTAACGGCAGCAGCGGTACCTCTCTTCGACGCGCGCGTACACACGATATAATAACAACGTGTATTGTCGACGCAGTAGGACGCGCTTCCGCGGAACGGACGTCATCCGTGCACGGCGAACGCAAACAAAAGATGCTCTCCGCGTAAAACTTTTCCACCGCTCCGTAAAACGTACATTGTCCTACGTACGTACGCGTCTGCGGTGCGCGGTATGAATACGGGTATCGGTGTACACCGCGGACGGTTGAAAAAAAAAATAACAATAATAAAACAAAGTCGGTTATGCATATTTTCGTCTTATTATTTTTTTTTGGATATTGTACGGGGAGGGACGCGCGAGAGAGTAACGCAGTCAGATTTCTCTCTCTCTCTCTCTCTGCCCGCGAACCGATTTTAGTATAATGGATCGACATGCGAACCGTGTACAAACCTGCGCGTCACGCGTTGTTTTATTAATTTTTTTTTCCCCCACAACAATGAAATCGTAATAAATACTGCAATCGATTAATCTCGCCATCGCGTTGTGCAGTTCACAACTCTTCGTAAATCTTTTTGAATTGTTTCCGTTTTCGATAAAACGTTTTACTCAGCGTGGCAGTTTTAAAGAGATCGCATTTCACGCACGTCCGCTGATTGCTATTGAAACGAAATAATCCAATGGAGTTATTAAACTGTGTGACATTTTGCAATGTTACCTACGCATGGTACCCAAAAAAAAAAAAAAGTCGTATAAAGGATTATCGCGTTCAATCAATAATCATGTGTCTACAAGGTGCCCCAGGAAAATAACTGCGTCCATTACGGTATCTCCTGAGATAACGAAAACAATCAAATCCTGTTTTTATTTTACATGACTCACAGTGATAAATATATTAATGTTTTCAAACAATTGTTTTAAAACAATCAACTTTATATACCATTATTCTTAAACCGTTTAAGTACAACCATTTTAAAGAGTTAATTTCTTTGAATATTTTAATATTTTCCATTTTTATTTTCATTAACATTTTGGTTTTTTTAACTAACATAAAATTTGTACATTATAATCAACACCATAATAATAGTTTCTAAAATCTATCAGAAAAACAGATGGTCAAATAACAACAAAACGTTATTACGTTCATATTTTAAACGTTCATACACTATTTTTCTGTAACAAAAAAAATTTAACACCGGTGGAGTGACAAGTCAGGTAGGTAACTATACCCACCCATAGGTCTCCAAAAATGTTATGTTTGGGCCTCTCAACCAAATAGTGTTCATGTAACACGAGTCGTTTGTTTGTTACTTTATACAACTTATACCCGCCCGGGCCTTAATCCGCTCCTGACACCTAGTATTGCAATAAAAAGTCGTTATGCGAAGCCGGGCCATAACGCGATCATCGCGTTCGATGGATTCTTCCGTTGATACGACTTTTTCTTGAAATCTTGTTTTTGCCCAATTACTCGGCACCCGACGGCTGCAATTATTCCATATGCGCGCGCAGAGTTCCCGACCAGGTGCAGTGCAATGATGCACTTTCAGCGAATGTTTTACCAATAAACGCGTTGCATATTCGTCAGCGCAAATAATTTTAAACGTATGACCGTATCAAGGTTAATAGATAATCTATTAACCTTATGATTGTATTGCAAATGAGCCGCAAAAAAAAAAAAAATGTCGCCGTCTGTCAATAAACTTAAAACTGTATACAAACGTCCTTAAAAAAAAAAAACTCACGTCTCGAGTAGAGCCGGTGCAACCTTGGTAGGCTGTATGTACCGCACCCGTGCCTATAGATTATTCCCATGATTATTTAATATAACTACAAATAGAATTGATAAGATAAAATTAATAAACTATAATATTAACGACGGATCGCAAGTAAAATGATTACAATATCAACGGTCATTAGACGACGGATGCGTAGCGTATATTTTTTGTGGTTGGCGAGAAAAAATTCATAGTTGGTTTTAGTTTTTCTTTTGGTTTTTTTTTTTTTTTACGCGGACGCAGCACTCGAACATCTGACAGTTTCCGTAGAGCTCATGGAATAAATGTCGTCACCGGGTGTCGACGATCGTTAACATGGTGTACTATGCATTTGTGCATGCACCTACGGTGGATCGACGACCGGCAAGACCGGGGCAACAATATTGTCGAGTAATTCGTTTTGATGAAGTGTGTGCGCGCGCGCGCGTCGACGTCTTCGTCGCCCGGGCACGTATAATGTACGACGCGGTGTACGTATCTGGTCGTCTGTGACCGGTCGTCAGCTCGTCGCGGTCCACCGCGCCGCCGCCGTCGTATTCGTAAGAAAAAAAAACAATTTATATATCTATACGAATACTGTACGTGCGAATAATATTATAATTTATAAAGGAAAGCAATTAAAATAATGGTCCGATTGTTGACCGTAAAAGAGAATCATGGCTGGAAACTTTCGCGCCAACCCTTTCCGCATAAGATCGGCTTCGGTCCGACGCTGTGACGTCTTCCAGTTCGGTGATCGCAACACCTCGAGAACGTATTATCGTTGTTGATGGTTGTACGCGTATCGAAACCGATGCTATACCGAACGCGTGATTGCGAGTGTTATCGTTTTTTTTTTTTCATTAAAGGTATATATTCACGAACAACAAACATTTCGTGCCCACGTAAATGTTAGCCGTAAGATCGTACGGCCATCACCAATGACGCGGCGACAGGATTATTTTCAAGGTGCGAACACACGTTTTTCACCTTTTAAAAATTGTCTCTTTCTTCATATGTAATAGAACATATTCGTTTATACAAGTAAGTATTAATCGGACAACTAGTTTGCCGTACCTAATAATATAATTTATAGCGCAAGAAATATGGAAGTGTAGTATAATAAATATTGGTGATAGGACGCACCCACTATCCCTTCGATACTCGACACACATGCCCGTTTCAGACCACGTTATCGTAATCGTCCGAGCCGTCCGGATGTTTTTAAAATGTTTTATCGAACAGTTGAAATACGTACGTCGCCTCGATGCAAATTCGTAACGTCCGTCATATTAAGTATTGAAACGGGCCTTTTTTTTCATATCCAAATTAACGCATATTCCGTGCATCCGTTAGCAATTATTCATGTAAGCTCCCGGTCAATCTGAAAATATAGTTAATCCCACACCTCGTGCATCGCGATGTTAATTCCTCTTGGCTGTATAAACATTAAACAAAATCGAAGTTCCATCATGTTTTGATCGCAAAGGAGCTATCTGCAAAATATCGTAAAATCAAAGATAACCGATGTGACGCGGCATTTTGTGCCAACGCCGGACGAGTGTAAAAAGGTACACACAGCTACACGATTCCGTCGCGGAAAACGAGTGATTTCGAAATGAAAAAAAAAATGACACGGCTGTCCATTTCAAGAGTTACGCGCGGGCGTTATTATTTCATTATCATGATAATCACACGGAGTAAAAGTAACTTTTGCGTTAGACAACGGCAAACGACCGAAAAAACGTTCCTGGCCAAACACGGGACGATTTAGGCGTTCGATGTATTACGCGTGCAGCGTGGCACGTGGAGCGACATTTTTTTGTCACCTCTCCCGCGGGAACAGACGTCCGGTCGGTGGTGCGTACGGTCTTCACGAGAAAAAAATTCGACGGTCTACGTCGGTGATCTCCGGGGACAGAGGGGTGGGGGAAAGGACGAAAATTGGAATAACGATAAAAACCGCGTTCGCGCACCTGGGTGGTCGTCGGCGTATACGCGCGCGCGTCCTCCGTAAAACGAAAACAACGGTCTCGACGTACGTTTAAACAGCGATTACCTAAATAACAGTTTTCGAGGGGGAAAAAAAAAAAACACCGGAAAAAAACGGAACGCGCTAGTAAAACATAATTCCATAATAATAACGTACGCGGCTGCACGGGAAGAAATGGCACGGGCCTGTGTTGTTCTCCGTATAGGTGTGTTCGATGCGCGTCACCTGCGTGGGCCGCGCCACCCGGGTCCTGGCCGATAACACCGACACGCGTTCCGGAGATGAACGGTCGCAGAGTAGCTCCCGAGCGATGAAATCCCCGAGGAAACGACCGCGAACTGTGCCTACACGCCGCCACCGCCGTTTGCCAGTCGAGTCTTACGTCGAGTCTGCTCACGTTGACGGTGTGCGGAGCTCTCCGATTTAGATCCTACGAGTATTTTTCCATCGTGATTTTACTCCAAATTAAACGTTCCACCTAGCTCGATCGCGTTGTACAACTAAAAAAAAAAAATATAAAAATCTATTAACTCACCCCCCCTCCCAGTAGGAAACGAATATAACAAAACTGAACGTGTACCGCCGCGGGCAGTAGTCGATAAACGGCGGACGTGCCGAGTTCGGCTCGACCACGTGCCCGCAACCGCTTTTTCACAATAGGTCCGCCGAGTAATGGGATTTCGTTCGTGAAAATTACACAGCGTTGCGCGTGCGGCACAGATCAACGTCCGCCAGTTGTAGAACGGTTCCTGGTACGCGGAATTATAAGGACTTCGTGCACGTCCGAAAGGAATTGTTATCACGTGTGATATTTGCGAATTTGTCCAATCGTTTTGTAGCGAGAAATATAACGGCAGTTAATAATGGTCTACGAAGTACCCATAGGCGTGCGCAGGAATTTTGTACGGGGTGTGCCGTGAAGAAAATCTAGGCTCTTTCCTTACACGAGCCTTACCGAATCTCACCTAACCCTCTCACCGAAAAAAAAATGATAAATTTGGGTTAACTCATAGATTAGAATTTTTAATGGAGATCCTAATTTATTTTATCTAATTTTTACTATTTTTAGTTTAAAATTCAAAGTCCTCGAACGAATAAGAGTTGTAAAAAAAAACACGGACCACAGGGTGTGACACAGCCCATGGAGATACCTCGGATAAGATATCGGTCGTCGTTTCGATTCCTCCCTGATTCGAATACCTCTGTTAGTATCACAATATTTCATAGTTATGTGGTCAATACGTATTTCAAATTATATTAAAACCAGTTGGGCAAAGAATGACGGCCACTGTCTGCATTAACTAATTTCTCCGTTGCAAGAGAAGCAATTAGAGAAACGCATTCGAAGTAAATACTCTTTCCGAGTATATTTTTTAATTTATCTTTTATTTTTATCATTTCGGTAGGCGTACAATGGTAAGAAAAAAATAAATAAGACGGACTCACATTTTTCAATTCGTAGAACGTTTTCGGAAAATTAATCAAATAAACGAGAAAAAATTCGCCATGAGGGATTTGAGACTAATATAATCGACTGCAAACACCGTTGTGCTATTTCATTACGTTTTGGAACGTACACAGCACGCAACCCAAGTGCCCAAGAAGCGTGCAATAGTAGTATATAATTGATTGTAGGGTAGTACCTCCTGGGTTAGGTTTGCAGACTTACGTTGAAACAGTACACACGTTTTTTTTGTCATATGTTTTGACGAACGTTAATACTTTGATGATTATTTAAAAACATTTCAAAACCAATATTTATAACTACAACCGAATAATCTTCGCAGAACGGACGGTACTACATTTTCAAATCGCCCGGAATTCAATGGTTTTTTTTTTGCCTCAAGGTTAACAACATTACCCGCGAACATCAAGCGACTTTTACAACGCAGCTAATAACGAACCGAGTTGCTCGGACGGTTCCCTTTTGGAACTTCTGCCTCGAACTACTCGGGATACACACGAAAACAGAAATGTCATTATTCATTGTAAAACATTGCTAAATCCGTACACATAGGCGCGACTAGGGGAGGGGGCTTTGTAGAGGCTTAGCCCCTTTTGGACCAAGATTTAGCCATCTATAAATATTCCATGTTATACATGGTATACAGCATACAGCATACTTAAATCACAATAGTGTCACATAAAGAAAAGACACATTGCAGTAAATCCAACTTGGCTCAGAATCTAAAATAAATTAACATGGTATATAAGATTAGGGGTAATCTACAGGTTATTTTAAGTTTTGGTAGGAGGGCTGTAGCCCCCCCAGATTTTTTACCCTAGTTGCGCCTATGTCCGTACAACTACATTAATATTTTTATGCGAAAGTAAACTAATAAGCATCTTGCGGTTTTTTTCTCTCTACTTCGCGCAATCCGTTAACTTAACGATTAACAATGATCATCGTGATCCGCTAATGTATACCGTACAATATTATATACGAGCGGGTACGAGGGATACACGTCATACTTTTGTATGTTTTTTTTTCTTTTCATAATCTTCTTACCAAAAACAATTTCGGGTACAGCGAATGTCGTTATACTGTGACCTGCAGCTGAATACGCGACATTATAACTTGGAAACGGTGTAATGGGATGTGGTAACGAATTTATAATAACGTCGAAAAGATCGAGTTTACCCCCTCCCATCCCCCCGGGGCGTGCACAGCTTTCAATCGACACGGAGAGACAATGGCGTACCGCAGGTTAACAACTCTATCCGTACACACAATTATCCCGACAAAAATCACTTATTAGGTGCTTATATACATAAGTATGCTCGGTCGGAAAGAAATGTCGGTTACGACGAACGCGCGTAATATATTACACCAGCATTTCCAAAACTGTGGTCCGCGAACGTAAATTTAAAACATACAAAGTATTATTATTTATTATTGTTTTTTAATTTAACAAGGGGTCCGTGATCATTTTTATTATTTCTAAGGGGTCCGGCAGAAAAAAGTTTGGGAAATGCTGTATTACACATATCAGTCAGGATTCGGTGCGTTCAAATGTACCCGAGCAGCTCGTTGGAACAAAAATTGAAAAGAAAACAACACCTAACTATCGTTAAAACGAATTGAGGATAAATTTCGGAATTCGTCGCATTGAAAGAACATTGAAAGGCCGAATGCTATTTTGGTTATAGTATCACAACGGTCGGCGGGAATCGACTCATGTAATCGGTGCAATTTTTTTAAGTAATTTTCACTAGGCGACAAATCATTTTTCTCTCGAAATAGTCAACGTATAATGATAATTGCAAGATGGTAGTATTCCACGTTCGCTCCGCATAATTATTAAAAATAAATCTTAAAACTGGTAGAAAAAGTAAACATCGAAATATATTGTACAATATATTGTACCTATTGTATACAAATTTATTCATCGTTCATTAACTATTTTTTTTTTCTACATAATTACTATAAACTAGGGTACAACATATATTGATCACTGGGCGACATTTGTGTCTCCTAGTTGATTGGTTTAAAAAGCTGCTTGCGAACCAGCGAATCGTGTAAAAATCGATGTACCATAGTGTGAGATCTGTCGCGAGCGTTCATATCGAAAAACTGTCCGCCGGAAGGCGATAAAACAAGTCATAAGGGATGCGTGGTCGTCATTGTAAACACGCTGACGATGCTAATCAACGTTGGTGTGAGCAAACATTAAAGTTAACCGCATTTTTCGACTGGACCACCTCTGGTTTTGAACTCCTGTTCCCCTCGTTTAATTCCACGGTCCTTTCTCCTTACGAGACCCTTGTCTACGCAACAGTAGTAACCAAGGCCGTATCTAGAAATTTTTTTCGGGAGGGGTCCAAAACATGTATATTGTAATTTTATTGAATTTAGATCTTAACTTTTGATATTCGGTTAAAAAAAAAGACAGAAAAAGATTTAATCTTCTTTTATTAAAATTAATATCATATTTTCATATGATATGATATAAAATTAAAAGCAGTCAATGATTTATTGGAGCTTAAGTCATTTTTGACAGAAAATTTATGTTGGTATTAAAAATAAATAAATATTTTAAACATTCGTAAAATATTGAAGAAATTTCGGGAGGGGGGACGTCCAGACACCCTGGTCACAATAATATTTTAATAAAATCGTTGTATGATCGTATAAATTTTACATTTTATATTTATAGTTTATGGCGTTTACTCTATAAAACGTAGGAATACGACGGGAGTTCCTGTAATAAGACGTGATGGACGGCGTGAATTCTATTCACAATCATGAGCATTAAATATTTATCTAAACTAAACCTAGTCAGGTAACCTAACTTGGATAATGAAAAATAGTGTCAATCATCACATTAATTAATTAATTCTAAATTTTAATTAATTTTAATTGTAAGTAACTTAATCTGTAATGTAATAATGTGCGCATAATATAAAATTCTAAAATAAAATATAAATAGACAAAATATTTATTTTTTTCTTCTAGTGGCCCCCGGTATGTTTAAGAAAGTGTAAATTGGCCCGCGAACCACAAAAGGTTGGACCACCCTGTGCTACCGTATAAACGAACGACCATAGGTACAAAACGAAATCTGCGGGACGTTATCGCGTTCAACACAAGCGTTTCGTTCCGACTTGTTTTCCCGAGCGAACGATATTCATGTAATACAGTGGCGGTTTTTTGAGAAGCCACGAAAGGAGGGGGGAGGGGCGAAAATATTTTGCATATACTTAAAATTTGCATACATATCGCATTTATTTTTTCCTATTGATACACGAGAAGTAATTTTAAGTTCCATAAACTTTATACCACAATGGCGTAACATAAAAACATAGGTATCGATAAAAAAATTATTTTTTATTCATACTTAATTAACAGAAACTAATGGAGCAAAACATCTTTGTAAACAGTAAACAGTTTGGACATAAAATTATCGCCAAAACGATTTTTAGTAAACCGTTTGCCGATTCATAATTTTAGTTTTTACGCGGCTCAAGGAGAGGGGTGGTCCACCTATCGCCCCCTCTTCCCCGTAAAACCACCATTGATGTAATGTAACAACGAGACGAGGAAAGTAGACGGTCGCGGGGACTCAAGAACGTGAGACTACGACCATTGATTAAAAATATACGTATATTTAATCAATTTGCTACGACGCGCCGGTTAGAGACTTGGGGTGTTGTCGCGCGATCGTCACACGTGCGCGTTTTCGTTTCCGCCGCTCGGGAGGGGAGGCCGTTTCATTAGTATCGTCTCCGCGGCCGGGCCGAAGTTTTCCCGCGCGTACGTTACACCGTTTTATGACGAGTTTTCTTCCAAGTTTTGAGTGACTTCACGAGCGCGCGCACTATAAATCATCGTCGTCGAGGCACGCGGCGCGAGAACAACAATGCCGCAGTGCTAATGAACGGGGTTTACCCGCTAATTTGACCGATACGTGGCGGCAGAGGTCCTCCCCCCCCCCCCCGTCCTGACGCGGCTCACGCGCAACACAATGCCGAGGCGCGAGACGTAACACAATATCGGCCCTGCCATTCACAAAACCGTCCAACCCGCTCGGCTTCCCCCCTTTCCCCCTCGTCGAAGTCGTGACCCGAGAGCAGAGCCGTAGCAAAGTTCATCAGCGCTTCTGGCTATTTGACATATTTCCGCCCTTAAAAATTTTGTTACTCCCCCTATACTACACCCAAATAAAAAATGTATACGTAAATTAATTAATTTTATTTATAGGTTTTAACTAATAATGAATAATTATAATTATAATATTTAATAAGGATAAAAAAAAAAAAGGAATTATTGAACTTATTATAACCTTATATAATAGTAAAAAAAAAAATAGTGCTTACACATTTTCAAAATTTTACTTTTCGAGTTTCTTTTTGTTGCAAATTAATCAATTACATCTTCAAAGTTAATTTGTGAAGCCAATTCACGTTCTATAGATATTGTTCCTTTATTTGTTAATTTTTCTTATGACATTGTTGACCTTAGATAGTTCTTAATTATTTTCAATTTACTAAAACTTCTTTCGCAAGTGGCAGTCGTCACCAATATAGCCAAAAATATTCTTAGTGCAATTTCAGTATTAGGATAAACATATTTTAAAGAATATTTATGGATATATTTTAGTAGTTCTAAAGGAATAGCTTGTTTAAAATTATCCTTTAAATTCGGAGCTTGATTTTTAAAACACTCTAGCTGAGTACAAAGCAAATCCATTGAGGTCTTCTGAGTACTTCATAGCTAAATCTTTTGACCACTAACATATATATACATATATCTTCTGATTTTATATTAAATAATTTGTTTCCATTTGAAAATCCAAAACTTGATACAACTTTTTCCATCTGTTCGTATCTCCAGCTAAAATTAAAAACAATCGAGTCGAAAGCTAAATAGCATTCTCTTTTTAGTTCTTTTTCTGCTTTTAATTTTCGTTCGTCATTTGGTAAATCGTCAAAATATCTTTTGACAATTTTTGAACGTTTTTCTTCAAAAGGAATGTTTAAAAATGTAGCTTTTTCTTTTGTTTATTGAAAACTCAAATACATTATTTCTGATATTCATTATAGACGATACTAACTCTTTTAACATATGTGAAGTCGTATCTATTATTTATATTATGAAACATAATAATTTTTACATTACCGGAGACTTAAGATTAATTATATTATACACTATAGCGATTTGTAGGTTAATTTGCCTAAAAAATTTTGGAGAGGCTTCAAGGAATTCGAGGTGGACTTCATCCCCTTTATGCTTCCCTAGTTATGCTTATGCTTGTGACACATATATGGCCATACGGGAGAAATTTATAAATTTGATCAAATAATAGTAAATATCATACTCTAAGAGTTGGAAGTAAAGGCGATGGTGGTTGAAAAATGTTTCATTATTTAGGATATTTTCTAGTATAGAAAATATTTTTATATCTTATAAAGGGAATTGAAAAGTAAAAATACATATGATATTATAACTTAAGTTTAAATCAATGTCAGGTAATAATGGACTGATAGATAATTTGTATATCAGAAAAAATTAAGAGTTTTTTTAAGTATGAAAATAAGAATCAACAACTATAATTATGAATTTCTTGTTGTAGGAAAATATGTTTCATCAATTGAAAAATATCGTATAAGTGGTTTTAATTATTGTTATTACTATTATTATGAAATATGATTAAATACCACTATATGGATGATAAAGTACTCCCTACTCTTCAATAGACCGAATCACATAATGATAATTGACCAACGAAACTATGAAACGTAGGAGTTGTTTGCTCGGCCTGTGTTAAATTTTTAGATTATTCTTATTGCATTGAAATTTCCGGATTACGGTGATATTTTTCTCCAAATATAATTTTCCAATAGAATTTGAATAAATCATTTTAATTAATTTGACAAAATATAAATTAATAATCATAACAAGTATAATTGCAAGTTTCATTTTATTTTAAAATTACGTAGGGAGTGCTATCGCACCATCGCACGTGCGCCTTAACACGAGTCGCCACTGCATATAAATAATTATTTTGTAATAAAATCTAGAACCCTACAGCTCTAAAACATATATTAATATATGAACTATAATTTATTAAATTTAATATAATTATAATAGTCAACTACTTACCGTATAAGTTTTTGAAGATCTTCATGCAATTATGCAAGCTTCGCAAACTCGTATAAAATTATTAAAATATATTGAAATACGAGTATCTATATTATTATTGTTCTGTGTTTGTGATATTATTACTTAATTATTAAATAATATGTATATGTGCCGAGGGAGAAATACAAATAGCATACAACCAATATTACAAGACACATTATCTTCACTAGAAAAATGGTCGGCTACTTTTGGCTATCGCTTTTCCGCCACAAAATCACAGTGCATCATCTTCTCTCAACTCAGAAAATACCAGAAACTGCAAATCAAAATAAATGATCTTCAAATCGCAACCTCTAAGACTATCAAGATTTTAGGCATCATATTCGATAGCAAAAATACTTGGTGCACACACCTAAGAGAATTACGAAAAGTGTCCGCTATAAGAATTAACACCCTCAAGGCACTTGCACATACCTCATGGGGAGCTAACTCACTTTCCCTCAAACAGATCTACAAATCCATCATACTATCCAACCTCGAATACGGTTCCTTCCTCTTCATAAATGCCAAACCATCACATCTCAAAACCATTGAAACGATACACAATTCCGGATTAAGGCTAGTTTCTGGAGCATTTAGATCCAGTCCCACCTCCAGCTTATATAACATCACCAATACCCCTCCAATACACCTAATAAAAATATTACAATACACCTAAGAAAAAAAAAATACTATGCTCTTTTATATAAGGCTAATCCAAAATAATCTCAAGACACACCGAATCATCAAAGACGAACTTCTACATATATCCATCGACCCATCCGTGGTCATTAAACACGAAAACCTCAAAGTCCCCCCATGGATCTTAAATATAGATGTAAATCTTTCAATATCAGACCTACTCAAAAGCAAAACTCTACCAAAAACGTATAACAGTGAACTACAATCATTGCTCGAAGACTACAAAGAATACACAATTTTTTTCACAGATGAGTCAAAAACGGACGAAGGAGTAGGTTCCTCTGTGATATACAAAGAGAATAAAATAATGATCAAGATTCCAAACTCATGTACAATTTCTTCCGCTGAAGCCATCGCAATTTCTCACTTACTCGATATCATTAAACAAAATAAAATAACTAAATCCATCATACTCAGTGACTCTCTAAGCACCATAACCAACGTCCAAAACTATCTTCAACCTAACGACATTAGCAGAAAGATTCAAAACCAAATATCGTCTTTAGAACTCCAATCTCAATCAATCACTATGATTTGGATCCCAAGTCACGCTGGAATCCAAGGAAATGAATTAGCAGACACATACGCCAAACAAGCTATTACCTCTCCTGATGCATATCAAATTAATATCCATACCCTACAAGACAGCAAAAACATAATTAACAAATTTATAACAAATCAATGGCAACAGATATGGCAAATAATGCAGACCAAACTTAATGAGATAACACCCTCAATATACCCATGGCCAGTTACATCTTCACCTCGTAGGCAGGAAGTAATCCTCAACAGATTAAGAATTGGCCACACATGGTTGACCCACGGACACCTCATGAACAGAACGGATCCTGTCCTATGTCCAACCTGTGGAGTAACTCTCACAGTCTAACATTTAATTTGCAACTGCCTAAAATATAGAGACATCAAGAACAGTCTAGAAATATCCGACAACCTCCAGCAAGCACTAAGTCCAGACCCTGAAAATGTTTACAAAATTTTTAAATTTTTAAAATTAACAAAAATGTACAATTTAATTTAATATAACTCTTTATGTATTCAGTTGTACCTCCCTTCAATATTCAATTATAACTTTAGATTAAAAAGTCAATAACCATTGTAGTTGTGGCTTCATCAATAAAAAAAAAAAAATAAATAAAAAAAATATGTATATATTGGTGGAAGATTTTAGATAAGAACTTTGGAATACTGTTTTTATCTATAATATGCAGTATTGCATCTAATAAATATACACTACATATAAACATATTATAGGCCACCAATGTTCAACAGTTCTTAGAATATCAAATTATCTCTCGGTACATTATTATGACATCATATGATTTTGTAAATATAACTATAAATTGAAAACAATTTTGTGTATATTATAAATAAAATTTATTGTGTACATACCTATATTATTAATAAAGTCATAGGTATAAAAATATTTAAATTCTATTTTTTGCGCCCTTTTTTTTTGTTGCGCCTCTGGCATGGGCCAGTCTCGCCAAGTCCTTGCTACGGCTCTGCCCGAGAGTGCTCGTCTGCGCTGCAAGAGTTAGAGGAAAAGTTAAGAGGGGAAGAAAAAAAAAACAACGAATTCTCTTGATAATCTCTTGTTACGGTATTGTATTTATCTATATATATATATATTATATACTTGTATAAATACAAATTCGGTGCAAAAGTTTAACATTAAATAGGCGTTACAAAAATAATAGTTAATGTATATCACTTATATAATACTCTTCTGATCTGGAAAAGCAAATATGTATGTATGTACAGTGTACATTGTAATATAATAATAAAAAAAACATAAAAGTAACAACAAAAAAAAAAATTTGTAATATTTTTCTTTTTCGCAAAGGCATCAAAGGGAGATGTATGTATGTAATGTGTAAACGTATGCACATCAAATATGTATAGACGATTTGTCTACAAAGTTTAGATGCTTTTAAATACACATAAACACACATACATGCGTACACCTGTTTGCGCGAGTAAAAAATAAACAAATAATATTAACCAGAAACTGAGGTCTCATTAGCTTATAAATAAATAAAACGGTAATTTAAAACTTGCGTAATATATATATACACACACTGTAATCTTTGTTTCCAAATTAATGAGATGACGAAGATCATGAACAGCCCACCGGACCATTGGCCAGGATGTTTAACAAATTAATTTCGGAACACTCAATTATCTACAGTACGGTACTGAGTTACGTTAAATATCATACAATTTATAATTTAAAAGTTTTCATCTAACATTGAAAAAAAACTTTAATAAATAATTTAAAAATAAAAATAAAAGTTCCAACTATATTAACAATTTATAGTTTGGAATAAATTAAAACATACTAAACTAATATATATATTTAACTGTTATCTTATTAAACTATTTTGCTACAAATAGTGATTTTAAAACTCAATTGTAATTTCATGAATAAAAAATAATAATAACACTTTTGCGTGATTTTTTTTTAAATTTAATGTTTTTATATAAATATATAAATGGATATATGCATATTATATGATGATCATATTTTTAATTCGAACGTTTCAACTCATAAGCTCGGTACCTGAAAATAATAAAAAATACATTGAATTAACGATTCTGATGTTTATATTACGGTGATAAAAGAACAATCAGGGTAGACCCCCCGCCAGTTCGATATAGTAACTAACGAAGGATCAGCGATCTACGGATTCGTCGGTTATCCATGTTCATTGTTTCCTCGATCGTGTTGACAGAACGTGTTGGATGGACTATAAAAATATAGCACTCAATATTTCTAATGAGATTATTTTGAAAAAAATCTTTGTACCCGTTTCTAACGACGACGTCCACCAACCTACACTTTTCCCCCAGCACGAGCAAGTCGGCCTGTGCACGGTCGTTAACTGTTGACCCGAAAGCGGAAAAATCGCCAAATAGACAGCGACAAAGAATTGTCCGTCCGTTAACGGGCGTGGAGCTTAGAGGTGAAGAGGAGGTGATCTTATGGTAGTACTATATACGTACGGCAGTGGTAAATGAATGAGAAATTTAACAACATCCGAGCAAAAAACACGGAGGCTAGGGAAAAAAGGTAATAACAAACAGCAGAAAATACTACACGTGCGGTCACCGCCACTGCGAGAAACTATTCTTGTACGAGAGAGCACGGCCGATTAATTATCGTAGTCGATTTATGGCCGCACTGCGGACGCGCTCGGTTTAATTGACGATAAAAATGAATACGTATAGTTAGACATAAGCACTGCAAGTGCATTACGATTGGTGTATATGTGCGTGTGGTGCGTGTATGTTAAAAAAATATAATAAAAATATGATTCGTTTCGTACACGTGCATGTAACAAACGGACGGAACACTGGCTGAGAAAAACAAACAACTACATAATGTTACGGACCAACCATACCTATCTTCATGGATAACACAAAAATATAAAAACGTCCACGAGAAACTTCGCAGAGCTGACGGAGTACTCCATTATAAGATTGGCAGGAGATCCGTCAACCAAAGGTTAACCACGGCTACCGCAGGATATTCTACTTGAACCCAAAGAAGACACCTCAGATTCGGACACGGATCTAGACTTATAGCTCACCAAAAACTTATAAATATGATTGTAAATTAATTGTAAACTCAAATGCCATTGTAAAAATACTTGGTTTACTGACACAATTAAATTAATAAATAAAAAAGCACTAACTGAAACTCAAGTGGCGCTAATTAAAAATAGCGATGATTGCATGACATGTTCAATATTCAATTCACGTCATCTGCGGTAACAATATTTTCAGGACACAATTCATTCTTTTTTTTCTTACGACAACAGCAAATGCCAAAGAAAATCGAAAGAAAAAAACAGTTGAAACGGACAATCCGTACGTACCAAGTACATGTTAATAACTGAATCGTCATCTCATCGATATCAAGCGTGGTGAAACATACATGTAGGGATGGTCGTTTTGCAGACCGGACGGGTCCTAAGGACGACGTGACTAGAAAACTTTTCGAAATTATTATTATACCGGCAGCAGTGACCGAAACCGCGAAAAGCGACGAGAAGAAGCCTACAGGAGCATAATATGTGTATCGACCGGAAACGACGCGGCCGCGACGTAATGATGATTATAACGATAATACGCGCGTTGCGGTAATTGCGGGATCATCACCGCCTCCCCACACAAGAATTTCAACACGAAAAAGTATGCGCCCGCACGACTTCCGTCGTCTCGTTTCACGTGATTACGATGTTTCGAACTCGGGTGGTCACCGCGGTCTTCCGTATAATAATAACACCGGTGCGGGTTTAAACGGAAATAATCAACGAAGAAATGCAATTGTGGCTTTACGTATGTGTTTGAGCGCGTGTCTCCTCTAATCCTAGATGTATTCCATGTACAATGTTATTGTTGTCCAATGTCAACAACTTTCCGGTGGAATACGAGCACGTATAAACGCACACGCGCGTTCAGAAATAAACCAATGATTTACCAGACTCGATCGATAGAGAATCGTGAAAGTGTTTATTATTATCAAACACTTAACGCGAAATGACGACAAAATGACATTTCAAATTGTGTACAGTCATATGAATTATAAAATTACTTGTAATACAATTATCGCTTGTACGAGACGCGTGTTATTTTTATAATTTAAAATGTTATCTAGTCGAGACTAACACAATGTTAAATGATTACACGTTTCGTTCAAGTGTCATAAATAATCCAATGGTATAATAATAAACAATGGACAAAACGAATAACTCGTGACAAAAAAAAGAAGAAAAAAAAATGGATATGGAAGAAAATTATCGGCTTGTGAACTTACCGAATTACCAAGAACAAATTTACACATAGGGGATAAAAAATATCCTTTCACACTGATGAAAAACGGTTGGTTAATGGTAATAAAAATGCCATTAATTGGTAGTTTGAATTCAATATCTTGCACATAACAATGCGTGTGAAATGAAAAAAAAAACGTGTCAAGAAATATAAGCACAGGAAGCTGGTACATCCGAACAATAATAGCTTACAACACGTCCCCTCATGTATGTTATAAGTGTGATACGAATGAGTGTTAAGACATCAAAATGTTTTCTCACATTCCATCATCGTTCTGTCACACAGTGATCCAATTTAAAAACGCATTTTAAGGGACAATCCGTTACGGTTTGATTTTAAATTAAAAAAATATAAATGAGAACAACTCACCTTTAAAACCAGCTTCTTCTTCGGCGATGAATTCCGGCAAGTCTTCTGTGGGTTCATCAAACTGTAAAAAAGTTTTTAAAATGTAATGCGTGCATGATTCGAACATCTGATGGTCATTGCATTATAATACTATACTATAAAAGTTAGTATTATAATAATTTAAAATAAACGAATTAAAATTGCAATAAAATAAGGCCTATAAAAATTAAATATCCTCAAGTGAATTTAATTTAAATTTATTTGAGTTTGTAATTCGTTACGAAATAATTTTTTTTATAAGCTGCATTTGCAAACTGATTTGAATGCGTCGTTAAGTCTACTTTAGATAGACTTTCCCATTTTTTTTTTAAACGGGGTCCTTAACATATTAAGAAATTAATTTTTGTTGATTTTTATATTTTCAAGTTCTTTAATTATATTTTGTGACAGTTTGGGATATAAAATCAAAAAATAGGAGTCTACCTAATATATGATTTTAAAATTCCTTAGCGTCTTAAATAATCGATCGGTATGTAAGAAATATAAAACGACTAATATTATATTGTTTATTGCAATTCCCTTAAGATACTTGTTTTTTTTAAAAAATAATATCGATAAATCCGTAGTTATTTTGTTTATAAATGATGATAGTTAATCCAAAAATTATTCATAAATAAATTAAATATTTACAGGCAAATACTAAAATCCTTTGACTCGTTATCAATTAAGACCTACATCGAGATATATATAATATAATATTATGAACAATTACATTTTTTTTAGCTATTGAACAGTTATTACTTGAGAGCACAACAGATTGTCGACACTTAATTATTTTGACTAGGTACTTGAAACTTTATGCTGATAAAATGTATTAGAATTCCTATAATTTATATATTTATATACATATGACATTTATATGTAATATAATTTTAACATTTAAATGAAACAGATTGATCTGAAAATACAGTTATTGAGTTAGTTACAAGTTTCATAAATATCTGTAGGTAGTATTTTTCTTTTATAAAATTTCTTCAATTTCTATACAAAATATAAAAATATACACCAATTAAAGCATAACACGTGTTAAGCCCGAAAAAAAAATTGAATAAATTATTATTTACAGTTACTGAGCAATAATCATTCTAAAAAATAAGTGACACAACTAAATGCGAAATTATTTTCATTCAATAACAAAAAAATTTCTTAACAAGTTACCGAACTAATATCTAGCATCAAAACTTACTATATTTTTATGCATTTACATAGAATTAAAAAACTGATGATAGTATAATATAATGCATTTTAAAATGATTTACACTATAAATATATTTAAACAATTTGCGTACGATAAGTGTAACAGCCGAGACAGACTCTCCGTTACACCAATAATCTCTAATTTACCAACACTATAATTTTTAGAGAATGAAAAAAAAAATCGCATTTAAATCAGAACGTGTAGTTATATTTTTAAGCTAGAAAAAAAAACGCGTAAACGATCATTTTTGTTCACATGCTTATTAGTTTAATATTCCCATAAAGTGCGTGCGAAGCAATAATAAACAGACCTAAAATTCTGATACTGTATACTTAATTGCGTATGTGTGGTCTTTTAGGCGCGCGGGATGTAATGATAATATGCTACGTAAAGACAAACGGTAATTTGAATAGTTTTCAATTAGATAGGGCTAATTTAATATTTCGTATACGAGCATTAGAGAAAAGAAGACGACGAAAGAAAAAAACCGTTTAAAAAGTAACCAACGCGCGCGAGAACACCTTTCGCGGGCGGTGTGTGTGTGGGGGGGGGGAAGATATCGGTTCATTTCATTAACCCATTAGAAGATTCACCCCGGCGGCTTAAGGGTTGTTATTAAGTAATTTTTTTCCTATTTAATATTATAATTAAATATTATCATAGCCGTCCTTTTGGCTAAACACTAGTTGAAGGGATATACCACGAGAGCATCACCATGCGATGCATGCGCGCCGTGTCGTGCACATGGCGCTGATGCGTGAACGGTTTTGTTCTACACTTCATATATCACGAGCGACGTCGCACATATGTGTACATATCAAACGTATATGTGTATGTATAAGCACGTACATATATAATATTATGGGTGACAAGTCGACGACGCCGTGGGAACGAGCCTGGAGGTCTGCACGCACATGTACCGTTTTTTCGACACCGAAACACTGCCGGGTTCGATATGGACAGAGAGATAGAACGATGGAATGAAGGCGAAAGATCCAGTGTTACAGTCATTCGGAAGAGCTAAAAGCGCCCCCGTATGCACGTGGTGTCGCAGTTTCACGGTACGTATACCTTCTTCCCCCGATTAGTTCTACACGCGCATATATATATTATAATATCAACCATATTTCGGAGGGAGAAAGAAAAAGAAAAGGGCCATTGTCCTTTGCCTCTCTCTCTCGAACGTCGGGACGCGTCCTGTGCACGATCCAGTCGTAGTCAGACCCCGAGGTAAACGTCCTGCGCCATCGTCATACGCGTATGCACTCGTAACGTCGCCCCGGGAGACACGGAACATGTCACGGTATTAATCGAAGAACGTGAGGAAACGAATCGTGCACAATATAACTACTAAAACCTTAAAATATACTTGTGAAGTTTTCGCGATCAAGCTACAAGAGTCAAAACTATAATTAATCACCGCAATCGTAACGCTTGGTCTGGTATAAATTAAAAACAACCGAAATAATGCTATCCAAGAAAACATAAAATATAATTCATACAGATAAAACTTGATGAATAATACCTTTATAATCCGAAAAATCTGGAATTCAATAGGTGAATTAAAATGTACTTTGAAAATTTTACAACTTATTTGAACAATTTTATAAAAATATAAATATAAAACAATCAATAATGTATTACTGGAACAAACTTAATCTTAAACGAATTCACTATATCCAAACAAACAAAAAAAAGAACACGTTGTTTTTGTCATTTTTAGTTTATGTTAATCACGTAGCAAATATCTACTTGACATCATCAGATTACTTTTCTTCCAACGGTTTAAACAAATGGTGCTATTTAATTTAAATATATAAATATCAACACACGATAAAAAAAATAAAAAAATGTAAAATTGCCACCAATTACATCATTGTTTAATAAAACAGGTGATAGTGGCCGACGGTTGGTCGAACGAAAAAAAAAATACACCTAAGTAAATGGAGCACCAGGCAATTACTTGGGGATTCCGGAGACGAACGAAAAAAACGAACCTGGTAATTCACGGGGCACGTGTCTCGGGTACCAGACAAACGCGTTTCAGTTCAAAAAAAAACGGAAGACGAAAACGCGTCAAGGAAAAAAAAATCCTAAGTAAATAGTTTATTTCAATCGGAACCCATTCAGCTGCCGACAGATAAACTCGATCATTATTATATAGTAGTACAGTGCCAGTGGATATACATACAATACTTTAACTTTTTATACATTAATTTTTTTTTTTTTTTCAGAAATAATACACCTACAGAATATTTATTATGGTATAGCGCCGTGTGCTTTGAACTGCTGCAGGTGAGTTTGCCGGTATTCTGCTTCTGTGAGGTATTATTTACTTAACGTGCAAGTCATCTATTCTAATATCGGTGTTCACGATAAATGGTCGGCGAAGGTGGTGATGTTGTTCCGCAACCGATTTTCGATGCATAATTTATAATGACAACGTAAAAAAGTGTAATAAACAAAACGTATTCATATATAAACGACATAAAAACAAAATTAATACTCATTTATTTAAATGTTGGTTGAATATTTAAATTGAACTCAATTGCCCAAGACAATTATTTAAACATTCAGACACATAATTTTATGCAGAGTGATAGTGCACTAAAACGGCCGATATTCAAAGATAAATTATAAAATAAAAACATGAATTAAAATTAATCATTATTTATTACAACGAGTACATAACTCGCCATTTATTTTTTTTAAAACTATGTTCTCAAAATGGTGGCCATCTCTTCTAGTCTATTTCGTATATTTTCCACTACTCTGAGTACACACACTTTTCGTTCTCGGTTAGTTATTTCGGGTTAAGATTTCTCGACAAAAAGTTGTGTGGCTATAGAGATCTACAGGTTTTAATTTTTGAACCACCTGCACCTTATACGAGTGAACTTTTAAGTCGCTGTGTAAAATCCAACAAAGACTTCTACTGGATAAATTTAACGATAGCACATGTTTTCGCGCAGAACATCTTTGACTCTTTTGAAAGCGCCCTAAAAGCAGCGGCATTTCAGATGTAAAAATTATGTTTTTTCGTACAGACTTCTTTTTTTTAAACACTATTTTTTACCCGTTAATCATTCAAAATATTAATAGCCTTAACGAATAGTTACGAATCTCGCTGTAAGGCTACATAATTATCATTATTTTTTTTAAATCGATTTTATTACACAAGCACGTTCACCATTCCACTATTACACGTTTATGTTTTCTTTAGCTATTTTCTTAGTTTCTCTAAGTGAAATTAAAAATGAATGCGTGATTGTATTAAGAATAGTGTAAAAATGAAAATCACAATTTTTTTAAGTGTTTTTGATGCTGTTTAATTTTATACATCACTTAAATTAAAAAATTAATTTTAAATGCCAATATTATATTTTAACTAAAATAATGGTTTTCAAGTAAAATACTTAGAGAATATATTTTGCTTATTACAAAAAACTAAAAAAAAGTTTGGTTAAAAATTCTAACCTAATCATAATTTATTTTACGCAATATTATTATTAAAATATTGGCTACAATAGTTGATGGGAGTTTAACGACTGTTTGATACTGAGTATAATATTATAAATAAAAAAGAATAATATCGATTTTACAGAGGAAAGATAAATCATTGTCAACATTTAAGGAGCGGAAAGGTCAATAAATACAATAACTCTCCCGGTCAGTTCGAGAGCTTAACTCTATCTGTGGCGACCATTCACTTCACCAGAAATGTTTTTTTTTTTTTTTTTTTTTAAATACTTTACAAAATATATTCCCACTCTCCTTGAATAGCACATGATTTATCGAAATTTCAAACCGATTATTTTTGAGATACCGTTCGCATTTTAGCGATATTTTAGTTCAAATAATTAATTATTTGCCAACTAATATTTATACACCTGTTCGGAACCTATAATCTCGAATCTCATAAAAATATTGGATTTTAATACACAAATTATTTCAATAAAAATTGACTTAAACCACTACAATGAAAAATTGAAACTCTTATGTCAAAACTAAATAATGATGTCAAGTACTAATGTTTTACTGAATAATATGATGATCATATTTATATATTGAATATTTATTATAAATATATATAATTTTAACCATAAATATTCCTATTTTTTCAATTTTTTTTAAAAGTATTACCAATACATGTATAAAAATTATAAATAAAAGTATTATACATATTTAATACCAAAGAATTGAAAAATCAGACTAATTATTTTTACTATAAAACCAAATTAGTTACTAACTTCGGAAATTCGAGTTAATAGTTTTGCTTACCTTTGCTAGAATCAATGTGTCGGGAAGGATTGCTAAATCTGCTAAAGTCGCTTCGTTGTCATTTAACTGAACTCCTTCTGCTGTTTTAAGATGCTGATCATTGGGCATGACATTGAATGCGCCCATGATCTGCGAACACAAAGCATAATAAACATATTTAAATAATTGTAAATTAACTCATTTTATAACTATTAGAAAATATGGCAAGAAAAACATCACCAAAGTAATTATTCTTAACCATATTTATGGTTTTTTAATCAATTTAATAATAAAAGGAAAAAGTAAGTAAATACAAGGATGCCATAGAATGTCAACTATGAATCGTATCGCAAACAAAATAATTATTTCTTAAATGTAACAGGGAAATGAGACATTACATTCTCCAAGCCTCCGGTAGGTCAAGAATAATATCAAATTGTATTCTTTGTTAATAATAGTCAAAAAACAATAAAATTTCCTCCTATATGTTTAAAACTAAATATCCAAGTCTTAAGTCCTACGTCAGTCAAAGTTTTTGCATAAACAATAATATAAAATCAGATAAATAAAAAAAAAAAGCAAAAACATCATACAAATTCTAACATAATAGAAGGAAACACAAAAAATATCTAGCTAGTATACGACAAAAATTATCAAATATAAACCGTTCGAGTATTAAGTATTCATATTTAAAATATAAGGAATTAATAAGTAATAAGTATTTAAAAAAAAAATAAAATAAAAAAATTACTTCTCTTCATATAGTTTTTATAAAATATTGTATTTCTAATATAATTATATTGAACATAATACAGTTTTGAGTGTTTTATTTCTCAAGTGTTAAAATTTTCAAGTTATATATGACTTATTAAAGCTATGACAAATAATATTATAATGGTTGTCCAATTAAACAAAACTAAAAGGCCTTATAAAAAAAAAAAAAAAAAAAGAGATTTATATAGTTATATAGTGATTTATATAGTTAAACACAGATTGGTGTTTGTTAACCTAATCACTCAAGGAACATTGGTCTCTCGGTCAGTTCGGACGAAGGGTTGTTTCAGTATAATGGGTAACAATTAAAATAATCCCTCGACAGAATTAAAGGTCTGTGGATTTTGATTTCTATATCCCGAAAATGATCTATCAATGTCAGCAGACAAGTGATCACAGGTGCAAAGTTAACGGTCAACTGTTTGCCAAAAGGGGTATTTAGTCAGGATTGCATTACGTAGAAAATCTCATTACGAGTGGAACAAAACGCAAACGTATGTGTCAATCGAAAAGTATAAAAAATTAATTATTTAAAAAAATTAACGAGACAACGGTTAAACATTAGAAACGATGAAAAGAATACCAAATTAATAAGTTTAGTATATTGTGTTTTTTTTTTGTACTAACCGAAGAAAAAATCTTTGCTTAAGTTTGTAGGCAAAAAAAAAGAAAAAAGAAAAGGGTTTAGTTATCCAATGTCCAGCAAATTTAGCCTAAAGGGTGGAAAAGTTCTCTCGGGTAAAGTTCACACTCTAACACACAGTTACAATTTCGCAGAGCAGTTAATCACGTCCGCCCGGTGTCCGATACACTCTCTCGTATACACAATGTGTGTAAAACCTTTGAATTATGATTAAAGATATACAAGTGGAGATTGGACGGAAGAGGGACAAGACAGGGTAAGAGTGAGAGCGCCAGATAGAGAGAAAGGGTGACTTCTTCGCAGTAAAAAGCTATTCGGCCTTAGGGGGTTTTGCTGTCGGGGCCAGCACTTACGGTCATTTAACCCTCTCCTAACCTTCATCTGAATGTTCTAGATTAATAATAGAACGGTAAACTGTTTTTTGTCGTCCTCTGGTCCAGCCTGACGTCATTAATATTTCCTCTTTCGAGTTCCCGTCCGTTCCCCCGCAGTCGACTAAGGGTCCGAGTAGTAGTTATGATAACGAATTTGGCGCTTAAATACACGTATCACCCCCACGTCTTCTTACATTGCTCACCCAATGCATTTACATCCTTCAGACGGATTCGTCTCCGGCGGATTACACCCAGTTGATAACGATACTAAATTATACCAATTAAGACGGTCCGAGCAGAGTAATTACGGCACAATCTTTGAAAACATTTGAAAAACTGCTGGAATCAATTTAAAAATAAATGTATTCGGTTAAGATGTCTACTACAGTCGTGAATAATTCAACGTTAAATGATGCATCATAGGTTTCCATTTCAGCTTGGAGACAAATAGAATTATTTAGCATCGAGACGTATTATATTTTTAAGAGTATTCAAGTTTTTCCAAACGTAAAAATATATTAATTTAGACATTTAGAAACATTTAAATAATTGTGCTAAGCTTACAACAGACTTTATCGAATTTTATATTTCTTATAATTTCTTATAATCATTATTATTGTTTATGTGTTAAATAAGTTAAAAATATTACTGTTAATAATTTAGATTAGATCGAAAGAAATGTATACTTTGGTATTGCAAACTAGACAAGTTGAGATTGATTATCGTTACTGAACGTATTCACGTCAAAAAAAAAAATGTTGTTCTTGACGTAAATTCTATACGTATATAGGATAAAAATAATTAATATAATATTCTACACAAATTATTGTATCGGCTGTAAATTAAAATGTTATTTGAATGAACCATTAGTTTGCAGCCAATTAATGATCGATAACCAGTCGTGTACAATTGTAAACATTTTGTTCGGCACGGAAACGATTACAGTCGTGTTAATCTGATTGTATACGTTTATTACACAATGAGTTTTCTTTTCATCGTGCGTGGGCGCAAGCGAGAATACGTGTCGTAAAATCTATTGTTGAGACGATTGACTCGTCGGCGAGAGGGAGAAAAATCAACATAAAAGAACCGAGACGACGGCGCAGCGGCAGTTAAACGCCACAAGTGCGTCGCGAAAGATTCTGCAGCCGGAAGCCTCGAGGGCGTCCCGAGCTCTTATAGCGTTCGGACGCGTTCATCCAGTATTTTTTAACGACCCAACAGGATAACATAATCATATAAAGATTTGCAACGATTTCGGTCAGTGGGTTGGCCAGGCGTACATAAAGGATAATATAAAGCCATCCGCACCGCAATATTACTACTACAGATAGCTACCGATAAATATATATTTACAAGTAGACACTAGTGGTTAATCTCTGGGTTTGCGTCTGCATACTTTAAAACCAATGGTATAATTTCTCGCCATTTCAACAATACCATCTCACAGTCTTGAAAACGTTATTAAGTTTGACGGAGTAACGCGTATGCATTTTCGACGTGAATGGGGTAGTATTTCGCGTAAAACTATAATACTTCCATACGATTTATATTAAATGAGTTAAAATTATTTTAAACTTAGAAAATAAATCAACGGAATATACACATATAAACATATATAACATCCATCCTCTGTGGTACTTTAAGACGAAAATCTACTTTAGGAATGTCGGACACGTAACATACCACGCACGTGAACAAGTCTCCACAGCGGGACTCTGAAATAACGCAAAGCCTCAAGTTACGAAACGTTTAAAGCTGTCAAGCATTAACCACTGACTTTACCGAGAAAACGGTAAAGATGAAATGGGTTGAAGTGTGTGAATATTTATACATACGTCTAATATAATGACCGAGGACAAAGTTTTAGCTAACATGTGTCAGTAACGGTATTTATTGTAATCTTTCCAAAATAACTTTGCGAAGAATACATAGGTTGTTGTTATTGAGTACTGAGTCAATTTTCATAGAACCTCAGATACGTAAACGAAAAAGATTCGATTTGGAAATATTAATATTTTTGAACTAAATTTATTTTAATTTGTTAATATTTCGTAAATGCGATGGGAAAAAACGGATCGAATACTTGATTGACAATATACATGTTAAAATGCAATTTAGTTTAGGTTTTAAAAATATAATATGAATTTGATAATTATTTTTTATTTACTATCAATGAGTAATATCATAGTTATTATAGGCACCAAATAAAGCCTATATATATAGATAAATTATATCGGTAATATTATTTAGTGTCATTTTCTAAGTTGTTTTAGAGTTTTACGTCCATTACTGGGTAGAATGCCTAGATGTGTAAATATACTAATAAAATAATATTATTATTGCAATTGTTGGAATAGTCTGAAACTTAAGAGTATAATTCTGTCGTTCAAACTTCAAAACAGGTATTTTCAATTACTCTTGTCAAATTATACAGTAATATACAGTACACTCATACAATTTACCATGGGGAATTGTAAAACGTTATCATAATCATTTATTTTAGCTATCATAGTTTACACATATTGTTGAGTAGTAAAAAACTAGATAAAAATTCTTCTTTTTTGTACATATCAGAAGTATAAGTATCTATAATTGACTTAAACACTAACATCAATGATTATAAACTTCAACAAAATGAATGACATTTGGTCACTTGCTCTAACAACAAGATTACGTAACAAAATATTTAACTATACATTGGTCTTTATAACATATATGATACATCACATTTTATTACAAAAGGAATACGAACACCCGATTTTCTTCCAGTAAAAAATAAATATAGATTAAAAATTAGTACTCGTAGATTATACGAAATCATGACATTCAAATTTGTATTTATGGTATATCACAGTTATAAAACACGTTCGTTATCTCATGCAGTTTTAAACTTTCAACAAAGTATTAATCAAAACAGTAGTCCTTAAACTTGTTTTCTCAAGTCACATAAATCCGTATACTTTTATCTACTTAATATACTATTCAATTAACAAGTACTTTTGTTCCCCAGAAAATGTTTTTAAGGTCCCCACACACTGCCACGGTGAAGATGGCAGTAGCGGTGGCGATATTAAAATCGCAGACCTGAACACATTGCGACGGTGGCGGTGGCGATTTTTATCCAGTATAAACATAATATATTTATATATTACCATTGATTATAAATATTTATAGTCAATGATATTACATACAATAATTGTATAGTTAATTAATAATCCTATGCCATTAATAAATTGACGATTTATCTATATAGTACGTCAGTAGGTACTATACTAAGTACTTATACTATTGTACATATCATATTTATTATATATATATATATATATATATATATAATATTGTATTGATTATTTGTATATGAATTATTTTTAATTAAGTTAAATAGTATATTAAACTATAACTTGAATAGTTTCTAGGAAATAATCGAAGTCTAGACTAATATACACCATATATATTAGATAGTATAAATACTATTAGCGCATATTTGATAGGTCAATTGAAAATACCACTGAGCGGTGACGGTGAAATCAAGCATGCTGCGGTTTTTACAATATCGCAGCGGCGATATTTTACCGCGGCCGAATTACCGCAGCAATGTGCAGACTTCCATTACAATACGTGTGTACAAATTTAACGCTACCGCCACCGCGGCAGTGTGAGAACCTTTAACAGACCTTTATCATAATAACAGCACACTATTTTGAAAAATTATAAAACTACTTACATTAAGGCCAATCGCACACGGTGCAACTGTTTTGAAACAAAAGCTGCAAATCAGTTGAACGTGCGACTATTTTGGGACCTTAGCATATAGCTACGGCGTTCGCACACGAGGCAGTCAAAATGAGATTAGCTAGCAATCATTTTCCGCGGTTGCAGTTGCGTTGCAATTAAGTTGCATCGAACCATTATATCCGTGCACGTGCTTGTTTTGATTTTCTGTTTATTTTTTTGTGAAACTAAATTGACATAACTGATCCAAAATTAGTCATGTCCGCGTTCGGACAGAAGTTTCAAATTGGTTGTAAGCTCAAATGATTTGCAAATTTTGTCTCAAAATAATTGCACCTTGTGCGCTTGGCTTTCGATTTTAAAGCGAAAACAATAAACGTATTTTATGCTAATAATTTTAAGTACACCTATAAAATTACTTATTTTACCCACTAGTATAAAGTCTAATAGTAGAATATAATAACGTATCGTAACACGAAAATATTTAACACATTCTACATTGAATTGGAAATATCGCAAATAATATTAATGATTTCATTTTTTCGAATAACAATTGATTAATCCACAATACATTTCATATGAACAGAATATGACGGATTTACAATCATTAGCTTACCTTCATTTTGAGATCAAGCAACGTGTCGTTGGAAGAGACCACTATCAATTCGCCCCTAGGTCTTCGATTCCGTGCACTCCTTCTGATGCCCAACTCTGGGTTGCCACCGCCATTGTTGACTTCCATAGGAGTGGTGGCCGTTGCTGAAACGCCGCCACCGTTCACAGCGTTTGAATCCAGTTTAATTTTCTTCGAAGAATTTCCCCATAACTCATCCTGTGAACCGAATGCAAACATTATTTTACATACAAACACAAACATGATTATTTGACGACGATCAAATAAAAAATAAATCTAAAAATTACTTTCTTAGGCTGATATGTACAAAGCGAAGAAGAGATAATATCTTATAGAAAATATTTACACACATATTATGTAATAATACATGAATATACGCTCAATCATGAATACACGTCACCAGTGCGGTAGCGTGACAAAGTTATGGGGATAATACACTGCAGCGCAGGGGTCGGTAATAAAGTCATACAGTCATATTTTACGAGCAAAGATAAAATCACGCCCTCGGTATATTATACGTACACGACACGCAAGACATTCCTAATTATTATAGTCTGTTCCTTTGTATCAGCAGATACCCTTTCGATTATTCGCGAGTGGTACAACGACAGAAAATTTATTATACGGCTGTGTACACCACTCGACGTACGTATATACGTATGTTAATACCTACACGCGACAATAAGTGGCGGAAGAAAAGCCAAAAATTACCACATGATGACAACGATGTTCACCACAGTAGTACGTAAAATGGAAAATAATAGCTTCTGTAACACAATAGTTCTACAGTTAATAAAACGTATTGACGAATTATTAACTTTTATACAATATATTGTTGAGAAACTGTATCACCACCGATTAGCAATATTAAAACTCAACTACATGTGTTGGGTACACGTTAGTATTTCGCCTAATTATAAACCAACAATTATAGATAATAAATCAACTGGAATGAAAATAGGCGATGAAAGTGTTATACATTACTAAAATAGAGAAAAATATTAATACATATAATATATTAAATATATTAATGAAAAATATTAATTTTTTGATTATGATTTTTTCTCTACTTTGTTTACTTTATAAACTACTCAACTAATTTCCGCGAATGCAAGTATAGCATAAAAAATAGTATTACATAATATAAAAGTTTAAAATAAAAGGAACTTGCGGACAAACTCCTTTCCTTTCCGGAACATCTTGTACATTTATTTAACAATCAAATTTTCCTACGATCTATAAAATTCTTAAAACAGATTTCATCACAGCCAACAATTAAACATTAATGACATGTTTAAGACAAATAATAGTTCGAATATATAAAAAAATTTGTAAGTCTTTAAAAAAAAAAAATCCCTTCCTTCGACTGTAAATAGTGTTGTAGATTTCACTGAAATCCTCAAAATTAAAGTTCAAAAACAGAATCGTACTCCAAACATGGCCAGTTGAACAGGAGATGATATCATACTCTCCATACTGACGCCATAAATATGTTAACCAAAACCGAACGCAAATAAAAATAACTGAAACACAGCTCGTTATAAACTATATAATAATATTTTTGACGCCATAACACAATAGCGACATGTTCCATGAACTAGGTGTAATATCGTGCCGGAAGTAAATGTTGAGTCAATTTTTTTTGTATAAACGTGTTTTATTCGAAGATTTATAATTGTTTTTTAATTTTTATATTTTATTAAACGTAATTTATAAAAAAAATCACTTTGTTGTGAGAGTTCGACTACACAATATTTTACCGCGCCCGCCACTAAATATGCCCTTGATTTGTCACGGGCCGACAGGATACCGCTGCATTGTTGTAAAAACAAACATGTACGGACACCCTATTCCGTGCAAAATCTGCAAACAACTATGCATACGCACCAAGTTGTCGCACGATTTGTGATTATACTGCAACGTGTATACCTCCATAGCACAACAGTTCAACGATAGGGTGTTAGGGTGTAGTGGAAAACATTATTGATGAGTAACTTGCGTATACATGTAACGTTGCAAATTATTTTTAATCTCTGTGTGAGAAAAAAAAATGTTTTGCTTCCGTTCCTGTCGATAATCAGAACACTCGTACGAAACGGGGCGTGTAAAAAAAAAAAAGTATTGAAAAAATAATAACTAGGACAGGTACACAAAATATTCTCATCGTAACATATTACAAGTATCTACATATATAATTAAAAACATATCCACCATACTATACAGCCGCGAGCTGCTATAACAGTCCGGTAAGAGAAGAAACTGCTGCTGCAGGAATTATATTTTATAAGAACGATTATTTTTTACCCGAACCAGCGATTATGAGGTACAGAACACGTTGGTTAATTACTATGTTTCGGTAGTATTTATTTTGTTTAGGGCTTAAATTGGGGGAATCCGTACTGATATTTATAGCTGCGCGGCGAACAGGTCTTGTAAAATATGGTATTGAACGCTGTGCGTACACGTATAATAATATTTACCGGTGAAAAGCCATGTATAACACCTAATAATAATAAACATAAATACTTGTATTGGTTATACAAATTATAAGTGTACAAGAATAAATTTTAACCTGTCCATGAAACATGACACTTATTTCTCGAACTTATAATTTTCGACGGTATGAAACTGTAAGTTCGATAAAATGTTCGGCTATTATATATATATATATATATATATATATATATATATATAATATGTCGGTATTGAATCAATGAACTATAAAAGCACCACAAATCCATATCTAGTATTTCTCTTTATAAATACAAGCATTTTTCTCTTTTATCCTGTACATAAGTAATAATTAGTAAACGTTCTATGTTTTGTGGGTTTTTATTATTTTTCAATGTTGAGTAAATAGTTGTATGTATATTTTTACCAGAAACACAAATGTTTATAAGATTTAAAAATATAAATCATAAAAATGTACACGTTTTTCGGATATTTTCAGTGTTTAAATTTTAAAAAACGATACCAATGATTATTATGAAATTTGTATTCATCATTGACAAAGACATTGACAAGACACTTTTTAGAAATATTTATTGTCATAAGCCTGCGTCTACATAAAAAACAGTGGGGAGAGTGATAATCACGTCAGAGACTTTATGCCGGGAAAAAACTATTATAACTATACATATATTCGCACATTAACGCAAATAAAAATATGCGAACATCGTTTTAATTAAGTTTTAGAACTGGAATCGTTATGTGGTAGTTTATTCATCCAATCCACGGGTTACACCTAAATATACAAGAGGTAGATAGAGACGTCATGGAGGCGACCGATATCAGTTGTTTTGCGCGATAGTGCTGCGTGCTCGGCTGAAGTGTCAAGTAATGAGCGACAGATGAGCAAGGGGAAATAAAAATAAAGAAACGGACCGATTTCACGGACGGTAGACCCTCTCATCGTCCAACAGCAGTTTACCGGTCAGAAGGAATGGGGGGGAGAGGATGTACAGACATCGTAAACCACAATAGTAATTATTTTGACAGTCCAGACGCGCGCACATACGCCCCGAGGATGTATCATATAAATATAATGTATACGGTTTTTTTTCCTACCCACCCTTGTTCCCGGCGTTCCGGCGGGGTTTAACGTCCGACATAATTGTGCTTGTTCTGATTTGTTAGCCGGGGTTCAGGTAATTATAATACCGCGGTTGAGGTCTCGGCGAGCAAGTGTTCGTGCGTGCGTGCGTGTGTGTTTGTATACATAAACGGGAAGTTTACGATTTGGCACATGATTACAGCAAGCGCGAGTGGTGCAGCATCAGACACTTATATAATAGTGCGCGCTGCACATCTCTCGCACGATGGCTTTATTACCGGAATATTCGCCAGCAGTGTCTGTTTGCTACGAGAGAAGAGTCCCATTATTATAATGACTTTCTTCGCGTTTCTCCTCCGTCTTTTTGTCGGCTCTCATGAGAAAATTATCGAGTTTTACGATCGCTGCTGCCACAGCCGAAGTTGTATAGATATACTATAGACGAACTAGTAGTGGCGGCAACGACAACATACGACTCTGACTCCAATAAAATGTACATGTTGCAAACGCACGACTTACGCATGGTAATTTTTTTATTATTTTAATTTGTTTATATATCCCTTTGTCAATCGTTTTAAACACACACTAGACTATACCACACTTACTATGGTGGACAAACCAGTCAAATTAATAGACACTCAACTCACTAACTATACCTATACAAAATTGACTATATGAATCCTTACTTTAATTTGATAAACGCTTAGAATCCACAAAAGATATTTAAAAAGATTGTTTCGAACATATAATCATATAATTCATATTTTGTTTAATAATTAAATATTTAACACAAGTAGACGAGTATTCTTTAAAATATATCTCCGAAATTAAATAGAAAATCGTAAAAAACCATTGAATCATAAAAAAGAACCTTGATAATATTAAAAATATCCACTAGAACTGAATTATTTAGAAAATTGATTACATTTTTATTAATAAAATTATTTTTGACAACAAAATTATAACTAGAGCTAAACACCAATAACGCTTTAAGTGTCTTGAAGGATTACAAAAGTATTAAAAGAGAGAAGCTAAATTTTGGAATAGATAATTTGAATAAGAACCAAGGTATTTATATGATGATTTTTATAAGCATTTTACTTCTTCATTTAACATTTTATATCAAAATCCATATTTAATGTTTTATTAGACACATAAGGAGGGAGGCAATCATTATTTTTCGAGAGCAATTTTTAAATTTTGTTTACCGTTTAGAAAATTAGTAATTTTAATTTAAAACATATCAGAAACTGCTGACAATTTCTTTACCGAGTATATAAAATTAAAACAATCTTAATCACAGTATAGAGATATGTTTAAAATCGTTTTTTGAATACAAATATTTGCAAAACTACTAAGCTATTACCTTATCATAGCTTCCGTTGTGTTTGAAGTTAAGCTCACGTTCTTCTTTTTCGACCACTTTAATGAAAATTTTTGCTTTATTGTATTTTAACTGTTCTCTTTTTTCTTCGTCTAGCCTTCTCTGACGACACGGTTCACAGAATTCTATAACAAAACGTTTAATTTTTCATTTAACAAGGTAACAAGTATGGTTATTAATGATAGTTTCTATATACCCTTAACAAAAAAAAAAATTAAAATTAAATTCTACGTATATTTTTTCATATATTAATCTTTAAAAACGCGTCATTAGTATTTTTTTCCCCTTTTAGAGCGATTCAAATTATCTTTGGGTCTTGTCCCAAGATGAGCTATCCCTTTTGCACAGAGAGGGATAAAAGCGCGACAAATGCCTTGTCATTTATTAAACCACGCTGGGATCTCGTTTCAACCTGCTTGTGTCCAGGGGAGAAAAAAGGTTTGTCTGAAAAAAAAACCGATACTTAACGACCTTTTTTGGAGGCAAAAAGGGTGGTAAAGAGGTTTCCCGGATTTCCCAACTGGTCGTTAAACATATTGAGCGACTATTAAACTGATGGTCTTTTTATATAGGACGAAAAAAGAAAAGAAAAAAGTGGTAAGTCAAGAAACCTAAATTGATTTTCCAGCGTTACGTTTGTTTTACATCATATTCTAGAGGGTGAAGTGAAAGGTTTTACTTTCCCGCTATATTTCATTTAAACGACGACAAAATCAAATGAACTGAAACGCATTCGGTTATCTGCAATTCGCTGACCACTAACAAAACATGCTTCATTTAACTATTTTGCAAGGGGAAGCGATAACAAATCTTTTTACGTAAGTGTATTATTTTCCTTTGAAATTAAACATCATTATTTTCTATTATTTCAAACACAATTCAATAAAATAATATTAGCTAATAAGGCCTAAAAATAACTATTTATTAATACTAAATAACATACTAAAATATTAAGTATCTACAATTTCATAAGTTATAATTGATAAAATAAAATACCTTATAACTAACTCTTGTAACTTTAAATTTTGTCTACGAAATACAGTAAAATTATTTGGGGTTATTTCAATATAATGCGGAATAAATTAAAAACAGTATTTGTAAAAATAAAATATAAAATATTACCCCAGTAAAAATTATATTATTTCAAACCATATTGCAATAATAATAACATTTAATTATTTAACAGTGAGACTCGAATTGCAATTAATGTTTGCTTATGAAATTTACACGACGTAAGTAAAATTATTATAATTAAACACTATAGCTGATAGGTCTCGTAGAACCAGAAATGACAATAAATCAAATTAAGTTTTTTAGTCCGTGAGCTGCACTACTCCCCTCCTCCCGTTATCCATGGGCACGGCACTAACGCCACGCGTATGTAGTTTAGAATCGCCACATTACGAATGATTTAACGGCTCCGTGACACGACAACACACTAGCTAAAGGGCGAAGGGTGAAACGGTTCTTGGACCCGATTAATATACAACCCTGTTTGAAACGCAAACTGTGATTTCTTGTTCCATATCTTTAATTGGATTCACCGCAAACATGATCAATGCATTCGGCCCAGATAACAGGGTCCAGCCATAACGTCTACGAACCCCCTTGGTGCAGTCGAAGGTGACCTTTTAATGATTTACAAGCATTCCCATCACGTTTCTCACACGCGCGCGCGTGTGCATACACAGATATTCTCTCTTCTCCGTGTCCCTCGTAAATGAATTAGTTTCTTGCCACTGCGTGTATTGTTGGTTGTGTATGTGTGTTTAGATATATGCGAAGCAAGATGACCTCCTCCGATTCGGAATTGAAATTCGAGACTAGCTATGGGGAGTCGGCAGACGGGGCAAACACGCGATATTAATTCGGAGGCGCAAAAACGAGAGAAGCAGTCCGATGGGAGTGGTGAGAAAAAAAAACACTGTGGAAGGAAGCGCTCGGACCAAAGTTTCGGGTTCTCCTGGGACCGTTCCAAATGAAAATGCATTACCTCGCGTTGGCCATCTTTCTTTTGCTGGCATTCTTAATAAATTAGACTAATTTGCTAATGACGATATAGTAAAGAAAAAATGAATGCTAAAATTTGAGGTTTTTCTAAGTAAAATCAACATATCTTTTTTTTGTACAAAACAATTTTGACTAGATTCCAAGGAAGAAAAAAGTCTCGTGTTAGAGATGCATAAATAACAAACAAATTCGATTAGAAAATTGTCATTATTTATTATGTTTCGACGTATTAAAACGTTAAACCTTATACGAAATTCATATCAGTGGCGTAACAATGGTATTTTATTTTGGAACAATTATAATTGTCTTCGGAATTTGGTGGTGGGTCAGCGGATATTGTCATATACTGGGCTTAAAAATAATATTTTTAATATCTTAATTTGTAGGACTACAGTTAACGTGTAATAAATTAACTAATTAAGTAATAACGAATAACAAATACAGAAATATTTTATAAATATTAAATTATATGTTTTAATGTATTAAACAAAACCGCCAGTAGGAGTTAAATTTATGTATCTTATATAAATGTTAGTTCTTCACCAAAAATTAGTCCAGCGCACTACTGATAAAAGCATACACTGTTGATACTCCATATTGATTACAAATGTATTAAGATTGTTGATTTTTTTAAAGTTACCGAATCATTTTATTTTTAAATTATTAAAAAATAATTATTTATTAATGTAACGTAACGTGTTAATTAATTTTTAGTTTTACATTAAATAAAACAAATATAATTCGATTTAAATCATAAAAAAGTTCCAGGCACAAATATTTTGAGTTTTAAATAATTATGTATCTTGTTTCTAAGTGAAACGTTTTTTAAACAAAACTAAAATATATTAAATTATTAAGTCGTTTAACAGGCGCTTTAATAATCGTTTTTTTGAAAAATTTAGAAAATTTTAAACTTATTTTATAACTTTATTAATACTCAATAGCTGTATAAATTTTACTCATTAAAATTTGTTAGTTTTTATTTTTCCTGTTTTCGTGTACACGATAAAATATATCAAATAAATACATTGTACATTTATGTAGGGAAATAACAAAAAATTAATTGAAGTTGAAAATACTATAAATTATTTCTTAAATAATTGCAAAAAACACGTTATATTAAAAATACAATCATAAAATCAAACAGATAATAAACAACTAATTAATAATTAAAAATGTGTGATGATAATTGTTTTAAAGATGTGATAAATTACCTGGTTTGGATGATTTAAACACTCCCAGTTCATCAAAGTATACATAAACTGCATAATCAGTTTTGTAACAACGTGAAAGAATCTCCCATTCTTCTACAGTTAATAGTTCTATTCTGAAACACATCAATTACAAATTAGATTAAATAAAGAAAATTCGGTTCTATTCTATTCATCGAAAATATTGACCACAATAATAACTAACAACATAATTCTACAATCCAAATCACCTTTGGTTAAACTACTTGAAAAAATATACTTATTTTTAGACAAAGATAAACTAAATGCAGTCTTAAAAATAAAATAATAATCATTTACAGCTAAGTAAGAAATTAATAAATGAAATGAGAAAGCAAAGTTGTTTCATAACAATGTCTTAATTATTTTAATTTAAGAAAAAGTTTAAGTATAATAAAAAAAAACTATATCTAATATGCTAAGAATAGATATTGTGTAGTGGATTAAATACTAAGTGATAGGAATGCGCGCGTCCACGTTTTTAAAACGTAGCGATTAATCGCTCAAAATTAAACATGCGCAATACAGTGCAATCGAACATCACCAGACCCTACCAAACACGAGTTCATCTTCCTATGTAAATACAACCCATATAAAAATACATGTTTAATTTTGAGCCATTAATCTCGACGTTTTAAAAACGTGGACGTGTACGTTCGAATCTCCTTAGTATGTAATCTAATTAAAATTTCGCTCATTAGATAGATTAGATTTGATGACTTTTTAGTTATTTTTTTATATAAATGTTCAACACTGTATTTTCAAATAATAACACTAACGATCGACCTTCGGTAAAATTAGCTTAAATAGAAAAATATAAGTTTGAAAGTAACAAAATAAAATAAAAAACATACTAACACCTTAGTTCATTGTTAGTCTATTATTAATATTATATTTACCAATTGCACTTAGGCAAACCTATTATACAATTCACAATTCGTAAAAATAATACGTAGTTCTCTGAGAAATTTCTTAACTTTAACGAACGACAGACTAAAATAAGATTCTTATTGATATTTTTAGTGTATAATTAAATTTTAACAATAAAACAAACAGTAAATAATTTTTTTTGAAATTTGGTTAAATACATACATATACATTTCTTTATCACATATCTATGAAGTAAATATTGATTATACATAGAAAATTAATTTTCTTAACTAAGATGTCATAGCATCATTATGACTGTTAACATTTTTACTAGAGAAATATGTATAACCCTGTGAATATGGAAGATAGACACGAATACAAATAGTAACGGCATACTCGTTTATAAAAGCGGTAAGTATTTGACCACACATTACCGATGACATAAGCCAAATTAGAGAAACTACTGAAACACGGCAGCAGCGGTGAAGGATGACCTCCCTCAGCAGGGTGCGGGCGGCCACAGTGGCGGTGGCAGAGGCGACGATAATACTTAATTAATTGGATAATTTGTTAAATACTGACGGCAGCTGACAAAAACACATATCCTGCGGGCACGACCGATTTGCATAGTCGCCACGGCAGGCACTCGCTCTAGATTTGCATAATCACCGCCACGTTAAATTCCTCTCCTCCGGACCATTCGCGCTAGAAACGGCAGTAGCAGCAGAGACCAATAAGATTGTTTCGCGCCCGTACCCCCTTCTTTCATGGAATAGATGCATAAGCACAATATCCCGCCCAGCTATTAAAAACCATTTTAAACAGACCGAAAATATTATAATTTCCCGTCTAACCTTACTATATATCTCTCTCTTTCCATGTATATATATAAATATTTATACTATATATATATATATATATATTATATACAGAATACAACGACGGTAACAGCTATGGTTGCATTACTGCCATGACTTGACCCATCGAAAGCCATCACCGGAAAAGAACTAACGCGGAACGAACTCATAGTCAAAAGGGGTGCCATGCTGCCACCATCACCATCGAAAAGAGAACGAGTAAATAACAATAACGTAATATATATATACTATACTGTATACCAAGAAAATAACCACCACAGCCCATGGCGAAATTAATTAATAAAAAACTAAGGATGATCGCATCGATGAGAACGACAAAACCCTGTGAAATTACAAGGCAGAGAAAATTGCACCACACCTCGGTAGGTCTACGTGTCATTTCAAATCCTGACGGCAAGAAGTTTTTAAAATGTGATAAAACTAACCGTGGATCGTCGACTTTTAACACTTTTCCACTAAAAAAAAACATGTTGCCGTGACACCAGCTACTATGTAAAAAATGTAATAAGTACTACTAATAAAAATTTGTACACCCCAATATCGAAATTGACAACGAGTAAAAAAAAAAACACAAGACGAATAATAATATCGATTCACGTTCTCGAAGACACTAAATAGCTTATTTCAACTTTTTAACGAATTTTTATTGTATCAAAGTATAAATTAAAACCATTGTACGTTCCCTTATCACATCAATTGTCCACTTAGGTCGTCACAGAACCAAACATTCTCAATAAAGTAAATGAAACACAACACATCCATTTTTAGTGAGACTCAACGACACGAAATTAAAATCAACTAATCTCTCCTTGTAATTTTTTGACTTGACAAACTCAACATTTTTAATTCAATACTCAGAAAAAAGCCAAATAAATACGATATTTTCAGTTAAATTCACATAAACAGTTTTAATGTAAGAAGTATAGTGATTAAAAACAAAAACATTTCAACTTTTATGATGCTTACGAAAACGTTTATTTTACACTTTATTGCAGTTTATATAATTATAATTACATATATATATGACATCAATTTATATCATCATATTTTTAATGACTATAATACAAACATTTGTTTTTTATTCATTTATTTATTTAATGATAATAATATATAATTTTTATTTATTGATTTAAGATTCTTTATTTTCGTTAACTTTATTTTATTATTGTACTAAAATGTAAATACATACACATTTTTTAGTACAATTCTACCTACTTTCGTGTGAATATATAAATTAATAAGCTAATCACTTTTAAGAACCACTAAAATAGCATAATTTATACAGATATAATATGTAGATAGACAAACACTGTCAATCATAATATAATAAATTGTAGATACAGTTATCATTTTTAATTATTTCTAATGATTTTTTTAATATAAACACATTTTACATTTACAATTTCATTATTTACTTAAAAATACATGCACTTCGAGTTTTTGAATAATATCTAAGTATGAACACGTTGAATGATTTGTAAGTCCAATTAGCTACATATAATATAACAAAATAATATTGATTAACTTAAGGAAGAGATCCATTTAAATAAAAACTTAAGGTCGTGTAATATGTTTTTTTTTTCTAATTAAGAGTTTAATATGACACAACAAAACAACACTAAAAGAGAGTGATAAATATTAGTTCGGATCAGCTCTACCAGAAAATTAATAATAATATTTTAACCTTCCTATTTCGACTACTTTATGAGTATAAATTCGATTATAATTATATATATATATATACATACATATAATAGTAGATGGCCCAGCAATGCATTACTATTGTAAGATTTCATTACATTATATTATTATCCTACCAGTATATATTTATTTACCCGTGTAAATTATGGATCATTTTTATGCGATCTACAGGGCTCGTAAGTTCATGCATTTGCATATTTTTTTTTTGCTATATCAGAAAACATGCTAAGTGAGATACAAATTCATTTCATAACAATGGTAATAAAAATCTAAAGTTTGATAGAACATGAGCATGTTTTTGCATGTTTTGTGTGTATTGACATAGTGAGCACATAGTTGATTTTTTTGAATTTTTAGCACATATTATTTTATCTAAATTCAGCAAAATCGTTTTTCGTGGAAATTAAAAAAAATTAGAACAATAAATGTTTAAATTCATTTTTATTTATTTTTCCAACCTTGTTTACAAAATCTTAGTATTTCTATTTTTATATAACATTGAGTTTTATAAAGTTATAAAATATTAAGTTATTAAAAGCTGTACTACGGAAACAATGTTACTGCTCACCGTTACAACCCTCCTCCTGATGACGTGTACATTGCAATCTATCAATTTATTTTTGTCGTAACATGTGTTCATTAATTATAACTTTAAAAAAAAATGAATGGATAATTCTTATTCTTTTAAAAAATACTTATATATTTATTTTTTTATGCATAGTTCAAGATTTTGAATGCATATAAATACATATTTTGAATTTTTTAGTGCATATTTAAATATTTTTTTATCTTATGTCAGTGCATAATTGCATGCTTATTTATGCGTTTTTAATACATGGCCTTACAATCCCTGGTGATCTATAATCAATAATTTATTAGATATAAATATAAATAACTGTTTTTTCCATACGTATAACCACAGTACCAATAATACTTAAAATCCAGTTTTTCAGGATGGCATAATAGGATTACCGAAATCTCTGGCTAACAAGAAGCATTAACACAAAACTGCGTAAAAATTGGTCCGGAGTTTTTAAGTCTATTTAATCTCAAATACACAAACATACATATTAACATAAACAGATACTCAAGCTAAGTTTTAAATTTAATAAATAACAAATTGAAACTTAAAATAATTCAATATAATTATCAGTACACACATGGAATAATTGCTTATAAACTAAAAAATATAATAACATAATTATTAACAAATGTATTACTTACGGATTTTGTTCTGTTGGGTATAATAATGATGGTGGTTCAAATAATAGTCCAGAGTGTTCTTTGCAAAGTATTACTTCGTTAACAATTGCATTTGGCCTAGGTTCTTTAGATGGATTTCTGTAACAAATTAAGATGCAATAGTAAATAATTACATATCTACTCGAAATTGATAAATATTTCATATTCACGGGCGAAATATATGGTGATTTAGTATATACTGTGTATATAGCTAATATTATATAAATAATATAATATTAAATAATCGTATATATAGCTAATCATTAAACTTAAATTTACTAAATTATTCAATAAATAAATACTGCTTCTTTAATTACATTATCTTATTTTACAGCTATAAGCCGCAATCAGGGACGGATAGGCATAATCTGACCGGCCCGGGAAAAATTGAATACAGCAGCCCACATGATTATATCCAAATTCAAACTAAACAATAACCTCAACTTTGAGAGAACCAACCCAACAATCACCACCTTTTTTGTTAACATTCTTAAATAATATTTAAAATTATAATATATGTTATACTATCCAATTTTACATATGTTTTGCTCTCTTCTAACTATTTTACGATTTTTATCCCTTTTATTTTCTGCATCTCCTTTTCGTTTTAATTCGTTTTGAAGCATAACTGGTTATATAACGTTTTAGCAATATTATACTATTTACATAGTTCGCGTATAATTATTGTAGAAAAACATGATATACTCGTATCAGTAATCAACTTTGCGTGTGGTTTTACTAGTGAATATATATAATAATTTAAATCTAAACAATCAGTTATCATTATAGCACGGAATTATATGCATTAAAAACCAATCAAATATGCGCTAAAACAGTGGTGGCCAAACTTTTTTTTTCCTCGGGCCATAAAAAACAACTTTTTTTTATCGCGGGCCATAAAAAAATGCATTCTAAATTTTTTTTTACGTAAATGCAAAATATTACAGTTATACAAATAAGTGCTGTAATATAGAAGACTTTCGCGGGCCAGATATTAAATGATGGCGGGCCGGAGTTGGCCCGCGGGCCGTAGTTTGGCCACCACTGCGCTAAAAGATCTTTAACGTGCACAAGTATACACATTAATATGTTAAAATATGCATTAAAGAAAAAAAAATTTGCACTCGAAATTTTGAAGAAAATGTAATTTTTAATTTTTGATTAAAATAATACATTAAAATAATACATAAAAAAAATTACATTTAAAATGATGTAACCCTACTGTAAATACTTTTTTTTCTTCTTCATTTTAAAGGAATTTGCTATGATATTTATAGATTTAAGCTAGATTTAAATATATATTATCAGTATTATATTTATTTACTTTTATTTGTATATATGTACTTGTATAATAGTATTAGTAGTAATATTTTTCATTGGCCCATTTTCGTCAATATAAGTAGGGGCCCACCAAGAAAATCCCGGTGTCTCGGCGGCCTTATCCGCCCTGGCCGCAATACTAACGATGAGAGACAAATTATAGCGGGAAAAAATATTTTAGATACAATTATAAAGCCAGACTACATAAGTAAATTAATTAAATAATTATTTTAACACAAATGAAGCTTTTTTAATTAAAATATTAAAAAAGTAAGGTAAAGTATAAAAAAAAACCCTAATGCTCAATTCGTATAGGTATTCTTAACTTTTCCTGCAAAACGGACGAATTTGACTTAATAACAAAAATCAAATTCGTCAGTTATTTCCGTACTAAAAACACGGTTGCAGTGGTTTTAGAGAATTATTATAACGTCAACTGTCGCGGCGGAAAGTCTGTTATCGAAAAGATATAATAGTAGGTGTATTATAGATAATGGTTCACAATGACAAAATTAAAAAACTTTTTCAAAAACATCGACCACCACAAAATCAGTGCTTATTTATCGGAAAAAAAAACAAATAACCTCGTTACGACAAGGGGAAACGAGCATGCGAGCACGGTAGACTCGTCAGGGACGGTACAAGAGGTATATGGAAAATGAGGAGCAGTTGTCCGCGGCGGTGAAAAGGTGGGATGATGGCGGCGGTTACTGAGTCGTTTGAGAAATGATACGTTTTGTCAGCAGAGGGTCAGAAAGAAGTGTGAAGCGGCGGCGGCGGCGGCATGTGACGTCATTAGCACACAAGACCACCGGCGCGAAGAGTCTGTCGTCCTGATGGCCAGCAATCCATCTAATCGCGATAGCCACCGTCATCCCTAAGTCCCGTTCATCACACACCCCCGGTACGGTATCCTTCGATCGCGCGCCCTGCAAATATCCTCTTGCGAAACCTGTACAATATGACTTTAGAGCTTCGAAAACACTACTACTGCAGAGACGGCGGTAACGTCGAACACGGCACCAGCAACACATGTCGACGACGGCCGGCTATCAGTTATCTTTACTCTACAGTTTACCGTAGTAATATCACCACACCCCCGCGAGGGCTAAAACGTGTCCGCACGCAGAGTAATAAAACACACTCGCACTGGCACCGCTACACCGCAGTAGTGGTTCCTAAACTTATTATTCTCACTTCTAGCTTAAAAAAAAATTCCCAGCAGTTCTCCTTAAACAATTAGCTTGTCAATGACCCGACGCAGATCGATTCTCCGAAGTGCTTATTGGCAAATATTAAAATATCGACGGGAATTACTCTACATTCACAACAGATCAAATATGGTACAAATCAGGGATGGGCACTCAAAATTACTAGAGGGCCAATTTTTAGAAAATTAAAATCCAGCGGGCCAAAGCATAGGAAAAAAAGGTGATTCAAATTATGAATTTTAATTAGTATTTATATACACTGAAATAATAAATCCAACACACACGATAGCACGACACGAATGATACGAAAAAACTGATATAGTTAAATAGTTCGGTACAAACAGCTATGTTGAAAGTTTTACTATAAACCAACAGTGTTGTTTACCTTGTATAGATAACCACCATATTCCGAAATGTTGTTTTCAACATCTCTCAATTGCACTTGTGACTAATATATCCTTCCCACCCCCAAGATTGTTTAAAAATACTCTTGGGGCAACATCATCTACTTTGGAAAACACCAATACACAGTAACATAGTACAAGTGAGTTCACAACCACCAGTGACTAGGTCAACATTCAGATCCAACGGTGGACGTATATATGAACGTACATATACGTACGTTCATGAACACGCGTCAAAGAAAGCGCCATCAAACAACAAATGACGTGCAGCCGCTGCCACTGTGAGGGGAAGGTAAGCAACCACCTATTTTCCAATAAAGATTTTTGGTCATTTGCGGGGACACGATGCCACCACAACAATTGCCTGTACTTTGCCCTCCTATCCTTTTGCTCGCTCAACACTTTGTACTCATTTAACGAACAGATTTATTTTTATTGCACTCGTGATATACATAATGCAATATACTATATATAATAAAAAAATATTCTTTTTTTCATCTTTCGTTTCAGTCGTAGGTTTATCTATTTATTATTATTATTGATGATTCTCTTCGTGTGCACACTATACAGGATTGACTACAAAAATCCGGCGTTAATTTTAAATATACCAAGAGTTTTTAAAATTCTTAAAAATATGCAAATTATAAGATTAAATAAATAACGCAGCTTTCTATTGATAATAATATAGTTAATTAGTATTCAATAAATAGTTTATGTTCTATAATGAAACATACTTCGATGTTAAAATAAAATTTGACATAATAATAATGTTATAGTTTTACAAAATTATAACGCTTTTTTCATTTGACAAATTACTGTAATATGCGAAAGACAAATTAATTTCAATTAATTTTCTTTCTCCGTTAATATTTTATATTATACATCACATCACATTATAAAAAAGCAATATATGCTCGAAGATCAGAAACGATTTAATCAAACGATCACCACCACAATACACGCATGCATTTGGCCAACGGCTAGCTTCCTTTTGTGTCCGCGCAAGTATGATAACATAATTTATAAACGTTCCTTAACGTCCGAACGAACACGCAAAAACGTATATCCGTATATACAACACCAAATTTTGAATAATTATACATTGTCTAATAATTCTCGAAAGACCCTTTTCTCGTAGCTCTTAAAATGAAAGGTCGTCAAGCATAGAGCAGTAGCAGTAGAAGGCTCGTAATTTCGCCACGTATTGTTCGACGTGTCCTCGATGGTTCTCTGACCACAACCCGAATATCTTCTGACTAATTAAGTGTGAATTATTAATTACACATAACGATCCCTGTAACAATACCAAAGGCGTCCCTTTTCGGCTTCACATTGTCCTTCAAAATTTTTGATTAATTATACCAGCTCATAGAAGGATCTGTAGTGGTAGGAGAGGCAACGTCGACGTCTCAAAACTATTATTATATTATTATTATTATTATTCTGTCGCCAGAAAGTCCGTTTTAATAGTTCTTCGTACATCAAAATAATACAATATTTATCAATGACGGAGTAATCTCGAAAGCAGCCAGCAGAAAAGAGCATCTAAAAGAATTTTACTTATTCGACACGAACCAAATGTAAAGGAAAGCTGTTTAGAAGTTCGGAAGGTTAAAAGCTATTCATGCATGCTAAATCGAATTTTCCGCACCAGCCCACTGTACCGTAGCTTGATTGTTTACGAGTTTATAAACCAGTAAAACTAAAAAAAAATTACTAGTTTTGCCTTCTATCTAACTTCTCAAGATATTTTTTTCGGGTTTTTCTTTTCAATGTGTAGAATAGAAATGTTGATAATACATTATCTCTTAACATGGACACTAAACAGATACAATATAACAGAATACTAAACATTTCACGTTATACCAAGATAACAGTTATAAAATTTAAAACGTTATCAGAAATGTTGAAAAATCATACTAGAACTGATAAGATTTCACCTAGTGAAATTAAATACCGTCACATATACTTCTAAATAAACGCGCACGAATTCAACAATTATGAAAACAGTGAAACTCTATCAAAAGCCGATCAAATCATTTATAATAAAGATTTTAATTCTGAAAAATATGTACATCTTCAAAATTAAACAACTGGAAAATATACATAACAAGCTGTAAGAACAACCTATGAACAAATGTGACAATAATACATTTGTTACATAATTTTTTTGATATTTTAAACGACATGGGTGTTTGTAATATTAGACTGTTATATGTTATACAATAGCGAGTGTCATTTTGACAAGTAAAATCCAGGGGCAGATGTCACGAGATCCAAGGGGTGACCAAGACCCTTGTAAAAATAAATCCTTTGAATTTAAAGGATTTAACAAGTGAGAAACAAGCGGACACAGAGTGACCAAACCATGTCAGGTCAGGGAAGTGGCACTAAAATGAAATTTTTACGCGAAATCGCAACAATTAAAGATAATACTTTTAGTAAAACTAATTTGGAGTTCCAGTGCTCAAATTATAGATATATGCGGTCATGGAACTCATTTATAGAAATACATCATATTTGTTCACCAATTTTTAATAAACTACCCATTTTTTTTTATTATAAAATTACTGATATTATTCAATCAATAGATTTACGATTATTTAGATAATATTTACGACTCAGTAAAATAATTCCATCAATTCTAATCGAATTTACATATGAATTGTTAAATTGTATCAATAGATATATAAACAATATTTTTATTATCTGAAATAATATTCTCCCGAATTATTGAACTTTCAACGTCGCATTTGTTTAAAAAATATGTTCGAGAATGTTTTGTTTTCTACTGACGCTCACAACAATTTGCCAAATGGACAAATGTCTTTTCGGGAGAGATATTTTGACACATGGAGATTTAATGCGCTTTATATTACTTTTACGTACATACACACGCGAACGCGTAAAATTATATTGCAACAGTCTGCGGTTTTGTATTTGTTGACTCTGCTAGGGCTACAAATCATTCTTCTTTTTACCCTTCAAAATTGAATTCTGATTTATTGGCCGTCCTCTTCACCATCACTCGATTTACCCGCAGTTTCTTTTAGCTATTATGCGTTTTACTAGATACCCCCTTTATCGCGCAGCATAAATATAAGTAAATTTATTTATAAATAAATAATAAAGTACAATAAAATCAAGTTTTTTGCACAACGTTAACTACACTACTCTACAAAAACACACACACACACACACACGTATATATATAAAAATTGATTAAGATTGATATATTTTACACAATTAGTTTGGCGGTGTGGCTATTCGTCACTGACAATGTGGGCTGTCATTTGCGCGGTGCTCGACGAGGTGTGTAAAGAATTACACTAAGGGCCGTGCAGCAGGTAATGAAGAATCATGTGAAACTGTGTGCGCGTTCATTACCACTTTTCGATCACTCAAACAGGTCTGTCATTACGTGACGACTAGTCTAATTAATGGTTTTTGTTCGCGATAAAAAAAAAAAAAAAGCAATAGTGTAGTCTTGTATGGAAGAGTTTGATTATGAGCGCAAAGCGTCACTTGACTATTATTAATTTTAGCCCAATATTATAACTATTGGGTACTCCACATGCAAATGTTCGTCACGGGTATTATTTCCAAATGTTATGTATAACTAGACGGTTAGTTTTTAAATATAAATTATTTAAACAAAAACTTAAGAACCAAAAATAGACATTCATCGAAAATGCATTAAGATTCTACACTTTCTATAACAATAAATTGTATTTTAAAGAATAACAATAACAATGGAGGAAACAAACTAGTGACATTTAATGTTAAAATCTTTAAGTCAATCAAATTTTTGAATTATTGTTTACTATTAAACATATTTATGGATCAAATTTATATGGATTAGCAATATATACATGAATATTTATTTCTGCTATAAATTGCTAATATTAAAATGAGATTAATATTTTTATGTTAATAAAACAAAAATAATAGTTATTTAAATTCTGATTCCAATTAGATCTGATTTATTACAAAATAAAATGCAATATGATCTACATTTCAAAACTTTAATTTGAACTGAATTTAAATTAAATTATACTAGTGCATTTGAAAATTGAAGCTTAAGGCATTTTTCAGTAAAAAATAAAATGGTTTTACAGTGAAATTTTTTACAAATGATCTTTTATAGAAATTATTTGTCAATAACTATAAATTGATCATTATGTCAAAATAAAACATGTTTATAAATATACTAAAATTTCCATCTTTGAAATGTTGTCATATAACAATAGAATGTAATGGACAAGTTATAATTTACCATCACAAAAGCATTGTTTTTGTTACCTAATTTTATCAAATATTTTCTCTTCCCTACTATATTACAGTTTTATTAAGACAGTTAAACTGGAATTAAATATTTTTCACCTCATCCGTTGTGGGAGGCAAATGTTGGACAACTAGTTGCAATGATTGTTCAATGATGATGACAGTTGCAAAAGTTGTTACCTTATCTTACTATTAATCAAAACTAATATTAAAATCAAATTCAAAATTGAGTGCATAATTTTTTATATCCCAAGAAATATTAAAATTAAAATGAAAAACATTTAACCCAGTTAATATAACCTCATCAGATCTAATGAGCTACCAATATTCAAAAACCAAATTGAAATTATAGAATAATAAGTAATCAAAAAATAATTTTAAAACTGTAAATGTTTAATTATGATTAAAATGTAATACTTTAAACATTTACTTAATACTTTTATATTTTTTATACAAATTTCATGCGTCAATACTTAAAATTAAAATATATAATTTATAAAAAAAATTAATTTTTTTATGTATTAAAATCTAAAAATGCATCATAATAAGTATAAACCTCAGTAATTTAAAATTAATTAATTCATTATTTTGAAATATCTTTCAAACACAATTAATTCTTTGTCATTAATATTCTAAATTTAATAAATTAAATTATAACACATATCTTGTACTCAACTTAAAGAAGTTCAACCATTGATAGTTAGGAATAATTTATATAATTCAGAATAAAGAAATAAAAATAACTTTCAACAATATCTTTTAGACAATAATTCGTTAAATATTCTACTAAAATAAAATTTAAATTATTATGATGTCTATTCATATATTTTAACTGTAAATTATTGAAGATTAACATACAAAAAACCTACCTCCAAAATATTAGAATAAATACCAAAAATAAATTACTTAACCGATAAATTTAAAAAGTAATTTCAAAGCTTCCTATGAGATTTTTTCAAACCACCTACTTCCCCCTAGGAAGTAATTTCCTGTATTTGCCCCTGATAAACACTAATTAATATTAATAAATTTGTTAAACTTCTGTACAAATATTACTAAATAGTTAACATTTTCATAAGAATAAAAACAAAACTATTTATTTTTAATTTAGTATAAATTTCAATTTTTCAAAATTTTTAAAAAATAAAATTCATAGTGTTATAACTAGAGACCGCATTTTGCATATAATGCATGTTAATATTTTAGTAAGCAATTACATGCAGTAAATGGGTTTTTATCGATCATACTTAAATAAATAATACAAAAATCGATAATATTTTTAAAAATATAATAATATGTTTCCATATTAGTTGTAAATATTGTAATGATGAAAAAGTTTTATTAATGTTATCTGATACAGCCCCATATATAGTTGAGGCCACTAACAATTTAAAACCATTTTATTTTACCACATTTTTCATGTGACTTGTGCTGCTCATTGGATTCATCAGATCGCAGAAAATTTTTCGATTATTGTTGAAAGTATTAAAAACCTTGAGACTTTAGGTTTGCTACTCATAAGTAATTTAGAAATTTTTGAACAAATTACGAATTCTATAATTTATCTTTCTGAAAATGAAAATAGCGCATTAATTAAAAAAAATTTCTGAAATTATTAATAAAAATAAAGGCTTGCTAATTTTAAAAGAAATTTCTAAAATACACCAAGGTGAGAATGTTGAATATAAAAATTCTTCTATCAAACATTTTCCCCCCAGGAAATTTTGTCGAGTTTTAAATATGCGCCTATAACAAGCGTTGATATGGAACAAAGTTTTTCTGCATACAAACATAATGAATACAAATAACATCACAAACCACCATCATAATTTAACTGAAATCAATATGGAATATATTATTGTTACTTATTGTTTTTCCAATAATATTATATTATTATAATACATAATATAATAAATTGTGTTTTGATTTTATAATTTTACAATAAATAAATAGCTGTAACAATCAAAAATTATCTTGCATATTTGAAACTTTTAAAGTGCATATTTAAAAATTTTAAATGCATATAAACTCGATCTCTAGTTATAACCATTAAACTACAGTCAACTTCCAATATAACAAATTTCAAGGGACCGAACAAAAAGTATGTTATATCGTAGAATGTTCGTTACATCGAAATTCATTATATCAAAATCATAAATCAACAAAATTTGTTTAAACGATATTTAAAAGAATATTTAGATTTTATTAGATTTTTATAATTACATATCTACATACAATATTAGATTATTATTAAATATTTTATTGAATACATTTATTCATTTTTTTATTACATACATACTTATTTTTTTTTAAAAATAAGTTATTTTTTTATTTTATTTTTTTTATGTGTATCCACTTGTGCTTACGTGATTAATAGTGTTGTCTAAATTTAGAATATTAAAAAATACACTGTCAACAACATCATGTATTTGTTAAAAATTTAAGACGACGCGGCAACCTAATATAGCTTCATTCAAGCTTACGGGGTCAGATCCCCCCCATAAATCTTTCAAAAATTGTAAAAAATAGTATTTTTAATGTAAGGAAATTATAAGGAAACAAAAAAAAAATTGCAAGGATTTATTGTAAATTATCATTTTGACACATTCAATACATATATTTTATTGTTTATTATTTAAATAATCAAGTACTTAGGTTTAGGAATTTGCCTTCCATAATAATTTGTTTGCAACTGATCCCCCCCATACAAAAGTTATATGTATGCCACTGTACTATTGGACTATACAATTTTATTTATTTTACATATAAACTTTACAGATAAATAATAGGTATATGACTGCAACTAGGATATTACCTACAATTCGCATCACCTCAAATGTTATATGTCCTTATCTCAAAAATATTCTCTGACCGCAACTTGGATGCAGCCAACGTGGAGTATCAATCTCCAAAATTGTAAATATTCGTTACACTGCATGAACTTTGGCCAAAAAATCTTCATTATATCGAGGGGACCAAAATATTAAATGTTTTGTTATACCACGAGATTTTCAAGGGTCCAACAGTTTTATACATTATATCGAGGTTTTTGTTATATCAAACTTTGTTATACCACGAGTTGACTGTATATAATTTTGATGCCATTAAATAAAAAATAAGTGCTTGATATTTTAAAAATATGTAAAAAAAAAATTTTTATCATCAACTTGGTTACTAATATTTAAGATTAATTAATTAAATTTATCTAGAAGGGAATTTCAAAAACTATATACATCAGTTCTAGAAACCTGATTTATAGATTACATAACATGAACCCTATATTTAATGTATTATAGCACTCATCAACCAAAGCAGTGACGATAATAAAAAAAAAAAAATCAAAACCAGTTGCTGATTCATTCAAACTATATTTGATATAGTTTAAATTAAGTATCATTTTTATTTTATTTTAATTATTCTAAGACAATTCAATTTTAAATTTTAAATTAAAAACTATCACAAATCTCTACATTCAGTACTCAATGTTAAATACAATGAAATACTTAGTTATTTGAAATGTTTTTAATATTAGATACTAAAAGAAAAAATTATAAAATCAATATTTGACACAAAACTCATAATCTAAAATCAAGTAAAGACCTTTAACCAGTTTTATTCGACAATAAAAATAAATATCTTATATTTAATGTATAGGTGGGAAAAATTATTAAAATGTCATCAAAAATTACATAAAAAAAGTATGAAGAATAAAATAAAATAGTAAAGCTAACTGGTAATTGATTGTTAATTATCCTTAAACTAAAAAATGCAAATAAATGTTTTTACAATCATTAGACTACAACAATTATTAGCCATAAATAAGAACAATTTCAAATTCCAAGAACTGATTATCTAAGTAATTTTATATTTAATATTTATATCATAAAATATATTAAACATATAAATCAATGAATAACAAACACTTAATAGAAATATAATAAAACCATGCTTATATGACTTATATTTTAGGTTAATTACATTGAAATCCCTTTTTATCATTTTTTAACTATATGCTAATAAAATGTATGCATTCCAATTTCTTTTTCAACTTTGTTATATAAAAAAAGAAAAGAAACAAAATATATTAGTACTCTTTAATCAGTGTATTTTAAGTTAAATGCCAACTCTGAATAAGAAGAAAAGATAAAATTGCAAAACATATAAAGCTCAAACCCTAAATTATAAATAACTAAAATTAAGATAAAAAAATACTAAGTTTAGGAACAAAACAAACCTAAACTTTACATATTAATCCAAATTAAACACATTTATTTACCAAAAAAGTATAGAAATTAAAATAACTCTGTCATAAATTTAGACTTACAACAACACATATGACTAGTTTATTGTAATTTTAATAAATAATACATAAAATATGAACTGATTCTAGTCAATATTTTATAAATTACCTGATAAATTTTCGCCAAGATTCTAAAAATTCTTTAGAAACACAAGGATATGGAGAATTTTCATGAGAAGGAACTGGTCTTTTTTTATTCAATAGTAAATCACTTAGTAATTCTTTTTCTGTAATGGCTGATTGCCGATGAAGATTTTTGGTTATCTCATCTTGATTATGCATACTCTGTAAATTGAAAATTATAAATATCCCATCTTAAGTTTTTAATCTATTAAGTTACTTACTCGACACATATTGCAAGGTTCAATACCATCAGTAAATATTGGTGCTTTGGGAAAATAAGAATGAAGTACACTCCATACAGTTTCGGGAACCAATTTTCTTGTATTATTTTCAATAGTCATGTTTCCTATTTTCAATAATAAATAAATTAATAAACATTACTTAAATAAGTTGATTATTAACTTGCCATGTGAACAAGTTATGTCTTCATTGAAAATCCATGACATATACTCTATATCATTTTTATCTATAGAATCTGAATCATCGTGTTTATCTTTTTCTTCTTGACTATTATACTCTACATCATCATCTTTGTGTTCATCGTCTGTTTTTGATTCATTCTCAATTTTAACTACACCGTTATGCAAATTATTCTTTTCATAATTCTCATTAATAACCTCTTGTTTTATTTTTTTCTCTTCGTTAGCTAATTCATCATTAACATTTTTAGCAATAACTGTAGATAGTATATTTGTCATTTCTTCTAAAACTGATTCCAATTCTAACAAGGAACAATGAAATGGTTTGAAATCAGTGAGCTTCAAAATTTTAAAAATTGATAATGAATTATTAACAAGTAAATGAGCAATTTTACGATATCCATCCATAGACTCCAACGTAATACGATCCATTTTCATAACTTTTGCTTTGAAGTATTTCCTATCTTCTTCAACTAAATTATTTGAAGGATAAAATACTGGAGACAACAAATTTGGATTAAGTGGCAGATCAGTATTTGGAGGTATATCATGGTTATTCACAAAATATTCAAACAACTCTAAATACATTCGCCTCCAACTTTTTAAAGAGTCTTTACCAACCCAAAAGTTAGTTTCACGACTTGAATTACTGAAAAAAAAAAAATAAAGTATTTACTTAAAAAAGGTTAGTAATAATGTACTTAATAAAATAAACATTAAACTAAAATATTCAAACTATATGTGATATAAATTGTATGGTAATTGTATACTGGTAATTTTATAATATTTATTAAATTAATTTCAATATTATTATAAATTTTAAATTACATTTAAAAAATGTAGATTAAAGCCTTTTTTAACTGCACATAATCTTAAATAAAATTTTAGCTTAATATTAAACACATCTATATTTTTAAAATTAAAATATGTTTAACAAGATACCTCTTGTTCTCAATATTTTTTTATACTTTAAAAGTAATAAATTCAATTTTTTTTTTAATAAAAGTATTTTAATTATTACCAATTTTCCACTAACATTTTGTCTAACTTCTACAATCAACAAGTTTCTAACATTAATTGGTCTAAAAACATTGAAAATCCAATGATATTCATCAAAATTAAGTAAAACGATCCCTAAAAAACATTGTTACTTTACATACAATTTACTTTTCAAGACAATCAAAAGTAATAAATAAAATATAATTTATACAGTGGATAAGTAAAAAATTATTTTAAAAATAACAGCTAGATATCAGTTAATTAATTTAATTAATTAATTAATTAATTCAATAAAAATGTAATAACCTAACTTTTATATTCCAGTGCTATATCACATCTGATCATATTAAAATCTATGTGCAGTTTTGACACAATTATTTATTTATCATAATTAGTGAACAATTGTATACATATTAACTTAAACTATTAATAGATAGTATAAATTGATTGGTTTTAAAAATGTAAAATGTAATATTAAGAAATTTAATTAAATTTATATATTACAAATACTTACTTATTATTAATAGTAGTGGGTTCCCAATTTTGTAAAATTGAAGTTATAGTTTTGTTTTGTTCAGTAGTTAATGTTTTTGTGTATAATAAGGCACATTTATTTCTAACACATTTCCAACATAAGGATGAATTCAACTTCAGTCTTGGGCCTCCTTGGTAGATACCATACAATTTATCAGCCTAAAAATAAGAAATTAAATATACTTAATGTCGTCATTTTACAAAAATGATTTAATAATGTATACTAGTTTAGTTCCAATGTATTTAGCTTCATGCACTTTATCAGGATCAAGTAATTCATGTTTACATAATATAGCATGATTATTTATTTCTTTAACACTTTGATTTGGTGTGATTTTAAACCAATAATTAAGCCACTGCAATGAAATAGCCTCTCTATCTTCTTCTTTTGCTGGTATTGAATTCATCTCAGTTATCAAATTCAACATTTGTTCGACAAAAACTTTATCTTTGTCTTCTACATATTCACGATTACTTTTAATATTTAATATTGCATTTTCAAAGTTATTATTACGAGCATCAACAAGATGAGTCAAACGTGGTGATAACTTCCAATCAAAAGATTCTGTTTTCAGTTTTTTTATCATGCTAGTATGCATATAAACCAACATATAAGCATCATTTGTTTGCAACATTCCTTTTTGAATTTTTGGAGCTTTAGCAACTTTTGAACCATTAAGTTTAAACTCATCTTCAGTACACAAATTTAAACCTTTACCCTTTAATTTTTCAACATTTTCATCATTAATTTTATACCATTCTTCTGCAGCAATATCTTTAATATGGGCTGAAATACAATAATAAAATAATATATAGATAAAAAAAATAATTTTATCATTTTCAAATAGTTCAACAAAATGTATTAATACTTACCAACATAGTGACCAGAATATGCACTTGAACCTTTATGTATAAGAACTGCACATAAATTGTACATATGTTTATCTTTTGAAGATTCATCAGGTTGGACAGGTAAATTTAAATATTGCCCCATGTCTAATGTTTGTGAAAACTGTATGTAAGTATTTAATTTCTTTTTTTGCATTGTTTGTCTGCAAAATATTTAAATTTCCAAATTTTACATTTTACAATGAAATTGGTCTTAAAAACATACCTATCATAAACAAAACGCATCAATTGAATATTTAACACAGGAGGTAATGTGATTAAACATATTTTTCGCACAGCATCTTGTTTACTATCACAATGATCACAGTAATACTTGTCATCTCCAGTAAGATGTTCTTCTTTTAAGAACTCTTGCAAACTGTCATTTAATGTCTTATGACCTTTTATGTTCAAATCAAGTTCATAAAATGTTGATGGGCGTGTAGATTTAGTTTTACATTTTAAACATCTGAAAAACGATAAAATTACTACTTATTTTACATGTTATACTAAGAATATTAATAATTATAAATCATACGTAGTAACATATTTATATTCTCCAAGAAAATTATCTTTCACCATGTCTCTAACAGAAGCATCAGATTGTGTACTAAACTTGTTTTCTAAAACTGATAGGAACAAATTTGAGAACTCCTGAAATTTAATAAAATATAAATAAATTATACTTTTCACTAAAATAAATATAACTACTATTAAACAAATAAAACTTACATGAGCATCCTGTTGTAGTGCAGTATTGATTCTTAAAGTTGTAATAAAGTCTTCAGGATCAACTGATCGTTGTTTACCAAACTGCATCAAAGCAAATACTAATTGTAAATGACCAACACTAGTCTCTGGAGTATATGCATTTTCAATGAAAAGAGATTTATTTTGTCCTTCCATTGAATCTTCTTCAGGTTTCCAATTAAATATTGCTTTTCTATAAAATAGAATAGAAACACAATTTAAAATAAATCTATTTTAAATAAAACATATATTTTGTTTATACCTAAAGTTAATGTTATGAAACCACAACTGCAGAAGACTGTTAATATAACATGTTGCACCTAAGTTTTTTAAACCAACAAACTTATTATTTTGTCGTCGTTCAAGTTCTGGATCTTCATAGTCACTAACAGGAGTGCGTACTTTATCTTGAAGCCAACGTTGTTCACCAAGTCCAGATAAACAATATGGATTATTCTTGCAATTACGACTATACATATAAGAAAAATACAGTTAAAATGGGAATATTTTTAACTGTGCTTAAAAATAAAAACAATTATTCATAGATCATAGTAGAGAGTAAAATTAATTTTTGTTTATTTGTAATAGAAATATATAATTTTGCAATAATTAATATTATTATTTTTTTCATTTAAATATATATTTAATCACATTTAGTTGATATAACTTAAAACAGGTATTGTAATACAGCAAGTATTAAATAACACTTTAAATTAATTAGTATTTTTTTAGTGTAATAAACTGTATGTTATGTCTTTAAATGGCTTTATTTTCTACAAAGCCAACAAGGTTTATTTTTTATTATCAACTATACTATGCTTATTAATTATTATTAAATTAATTTAAAATTTAAAACATTGCACCTACATAAGTATACAAATTATAAAAGTAAGTCCAGAAGAACCAAAAGTTTTATACATATTTATTAATTTTTTTTTTAAAACACCTATAATCAGTGGTTATAATTAGCAGAGCAAATTCCAAAGAATAATAACAGAATGGATGAATAATATGAATAAAAGCAAACACCTAGAAAAGAAGAATAATAAATTACTAAAAATATCCTACATATAGCAGAGGGAAGATTTTACAAATTATGATAAAAACATAAGCATTTTCATACCATTTCATGCTCCTAAATTATAAGTTGCTCTGGTAGATAGTATAAATAATTGATTAGCATTTTAATTTATTTGATGAAAGTCATATATTTCTTAAGAATTTTATTGTAAGATTAATAGTAACATGTTTTATGTAATAACAATAACTTTAATATTTATGTTAGATATTCCAAAATATTTTAATGATTAAAAACATAAATAAAATAAGTAAATAAATGTTATTTAAAAACATTAGTGGTAAAATTAACTATAGTTTAAAAATATAAAAAGAAAATAACAATCAGCAAAAAAAAATTAATAATGATTATAAAAACAAGTATAATAACAAAAATTTAAATGAATAGCTATACCAGACAAGTTAATTAATTTTACTAGGAGAGACAAATAATTATAAATTAGGTAAGATGCAAAACAGAAACTAGGAAAGAATTGGGTTAGTGAAAATTGCATTTAACAATAAAAGACCATTTCTGTAAAAAAAATGCACAATAAGGATACTAAAGGACACATAAAAGTTCTAGTAATTTCCAAGTAGTATGGTGCCATAGAATCCTAGCTATAACTTAAATTGGACTAGGAACTTTTTTATCTCACTTTTTATGTATATGCTTATAAAGAAATTCTAATTGTGATTTTATTTGAAGTTGAGCAAAATTGCTGCTTAAAATGTTTTGCTTTTTACACAACCTAGAACTCCTTATTATAGACCTATTAATCATGGACCACATAATTATATTTATAATATAATATTCAACAGACACATGGATATTAAATAAAATTAAAAAATAATAAATATAAGTGTTTAAGATATGGTGCTTTAAGTGTAAGCAACAAATTAGCTAAATAGACAAAAGTATCAAATGATCAAGTATTGCAACAAGTAAATGAACAGAGAACAATGATTGATACTATAAAAGTGAGAAAACTACAATTGCTAAGCCATAATTTAAAACATCTGAGCCTTAGACAGGTCCATACATCCTTAATGATATCATACCGGAATGATTTATAAAAATCATAAGAAAATAAAATCAGTTGGAAGACTATAACATTTAACAAAAAGAACTTAAGTTTTATTTTTTATTTTGCTGCATAGGTACTAGTTGAAATTGTGAGTTGAAACATAAGTTTAAGCAATATTTAGAAAAATAAAATATATGTTTACAGCCTATAAAAGAAATGAACTTTTCACAAATTTGTTATCAATACACAAAACAGTCATAAAAATTAGTCATGTTAGATGTACACATAGAATACGTATACATAAACAAAATAACTAAAAAAGATTAGGGATCATTAAGGAAAAAACAATAAAATAAAACAAAATTTTCATATGATTTCATTTAAATATAGTCAAATTTTTTGTCTTTAAATTCTATAGCATACATAATCATACAAACTTCATTGAAGAACCCACAGAAGACATAAAGTTATGAAAGAATTGAATATTACAAAAAAACATAGATCAGATTTGCACATTAAACTAGGTTTTATCATCTAGTATTTAATTAAAACCCAAGCAACCCTAAAGTGAGGGTTAGCCAACATTATAGTGAAACCAAAAGTTCGAACAATCGAAGCGATTAGACTGATTAGTCGTCAGTAATACCCGTGCGGGTAATACTATTTGTAGGCCACTCACCGGCAAGACAGAGGTTTGCACTTGGACTGTCCAATACGATAAGTTTTGAGGACATTTTCGTAGGTGATATCATTGGGATGAATGTTGTCGGCCCACGACCACTGACCTTTTCTATCATGATCCTTCTTCTTGGACATATCGTGCACGGTGCCAGTATTTCATGCAACACAGACGCAGGTAGCGGACGGACGCGTTAGCAGCGGTATATGTGTACACCGTGCGACGGCGTAAAGCACAGTTCACCGGCGGGAAAAAATAAGACCGAAGTGGTACGACGCGAATGGCGGTACACCGGAAGCCCAACGTCTCATACGCGGACGGGAAATCCGACGCGCATTAACAACCGAAAAAACCCAAATTACTTTCGAGATTTCACGTCAGGGCGCCGTCGAACAACAAACATTCGAATAACGATCCGGGTACAGACTGATTTTCCATAGTCGCGGTACGTCGGAAGCCCCGTCGTAAGTATCCGGTGCCGTAATCACCCGATGGTGACGATCGGGTTTCGCGATAAACACGACGAGTTGGAGTAGACGAGAAAAATAAAAAAACTCTATAGGTAGTACAATACAAATTATTAACAATAATTTGTTATTTTTATACCAATAACACACATACGCGCACGCTTGTGTATGTGTGTGTGTGTTGTGTATATGTGTGTATGTGTGTGTGTGTGTGTGTGTGTGTGTGTGCAAGTGTACACACTACGTACCGTGTACAATATCACTTATTCCGCGGCGGGCTGTTATCTAGGGGTTCTCAATGTTGTGTGTTTATTATACATCGCTGTGGCCACCGAAGCGACCGGCAACTCGCAGTGCGGCATACACCGACCGGTACACAAAACGGGCTACACTGACGCGCACCGGTGACCGCGCGGCCGGTTATTAACGTGTTGTCGTTCCGCGACCTGCGCCCGGTAGCACCGTGATCTACTTAATAACAATTAATGAACGGATGTACGCGCTCCGAAAAATTGTAATGCACGCTTTATTAACTAAAGTTTTAACACACACTCGATAAAACGTCGTTAGGTGCGTGAAAGATGTGTGAAAACATCAAAACTGACGTGAAATGCATCTCGTTTTACTTATTCAAATGAGCGTTACGCCGGGACAAACATTGTTTTTGAAATATTTTGAAACTTTTAGATTAACAGGACGTTATACACCATGACCGTAATCAGGGGGGATTCCGGGTTTAACCCCCCCCCTCCCCCGAAATGTCGTCGAAAAATATTTTTATTGACAACTCAATAATCCTAAAAATCGTGAAATATATAAAAGTATATCCAGCTATTAATGTTATACGAGAAAAATTTAAATCTTTAATAAATAAAGAAACCGCCGCCCAAAAGTCTTGTCAGTTATTAAGTACAATTAAAGACGCTAAATTTGTTATACCTCTCATAATAGTTGAAAACATTTTTTCGTATACGTTGACGTTACACAGTCACAGACAATAAATGCTGATTTAGTCGAAGCGTGTAATCAAGTAGAAAATATGTGTTAGTAATTTTGGACGAAATGAGAGAAAATAACAACAAACATTTTTCAGACATGTTTTCGGTTTAAGTTATAACTAGGATTCTACGGCACCAGCGGCCGAACAAGGGGGTGGAAGACGGGGATTCATCCCCGGGCGTAAAATTGTATTTATATAGTTTTTTGTAATTATTAATAACTAATTTGATATTTTTAACTTTGTATTAAGTTAAAACTCAATAAGTATAATTTTATAATTAGAAAAAAAATTCTCGAGAAGATTATTTGATTGTTGGTCAATGATAGGGCGTAATTTTAACATTTTCCCCGGGCGTAAAAATTCCTAGTTCCACCTCTGTACGGCACCATAGTACTTGGCAATTACTGTTATAGACCTTTTATGTGTCCCTTAGTATCATTATACATTTTTTTCACAGTAATGGTCTTTTATTGTTAAATGCAATTTTCACCAACCCTATTCTCTCGTAATATTGAAATAGCGATATTTTTCTACTGACGGGCGGGAACCACAAAACATTGACGTCGTTGGTTCTCATGGAGGATTCATACAGTCCGACAGTGTGAGACACATCGCCAATCGCGTCTTCGAATGCGTCGTTGTCTATGTTGGTGATAGAGGACGGATCGTTGCTACCATTCCTAACCGTCAGGGGCGGACTGGGTATCGAGGGGCCCGGAGGGAGTCTATTGGACCTATCATTATTACATTTTAATTAATAAATATTTTTAGTTAGTCGTGCTCAATCCGTCCAAATTCGGATATTCTAATAGTAAACGATCGGTGTTTTACCATATTATTTTAATGTTAAATTTTGTATACGGGTAATTAATATGACATCATCAAAGGCTCAGGAGGCGAGCGCCCCTTTGTTCCTTGGCCAGTCCGCCCCCGTTAACCATACGTTGATGAGGCTATTTCGATTCTCTTTAGATATACACTCCAATTTGTTTCTAAATATAACTTCTATTGTCTCCTATCGATTATATATTTTAGTATTATATAACATTCACTTAATGAAATCACTCGTTTCATGAAATTGATATCACTTAATGAATGTATTGATTAGGTACTTAAAGAGGACAGTTTTTGAGTTTTTTTATGATATATTATTATTATAAATAAATGAACATCATAAATATTTAATTTTTATGTAAATTTTATGATTTAATATGAAATGAAACTATATATTGTTTTATTAAGGTATTTATTAATTAATTAATTATTTTTTTTTGGCATTGAAATGTTTTATAGGCTATCGCTAAGGGTCAGCTACAATATTCGAAACGTCATGCCGAATGTCACACTTATCGAGTACTTTTTAATTATCTCATTTCGATCACATAACCGTGTTTATTTGTACTACCTACCATATCTTGGTTATACATATTATAAAGATTGTTTTTTTTTCATAAATTACAAATCTACTTTACATTAATGCTGTTGTGCATAAAAAAAAAATTATTTTCTACTTTTCTACTTTTTTTATGGTGCGAAAATGGTGGTTGAAATCTTTAAATCCCCCTGTATCTATGACCCTGATCTGACTCAATATTTTTGTATATAAGGTAGTGTAAATTGATTTAGAAAAATATTAGTCTAATTTCAAAGGTGTTTTTAGGTGCGTGAAGTTAGCGGAAAAATTCAAGCACTAATTTTTGCTATGGTACCATTATTTAGTGCTCAATTAGTGCTATTCAATCCTACCGTTTTTGAAATTAGTGCTCTACACAGTTAAAAATTACAAGGTGGCTTATCTTTCTCCGCTAACTTCATGTAGCGGGTGCACCTTCAGCACCAAAATCCGCGATAGCACTAAATTTTAGTACTCAATTAATTTTAACAGCCATCTATATCAACCACGGTCATATAAAATAGATTTCTATGACCGAGATATTGACACTGTTATCATTATAGACATATTTTTCTCGCTGATTATTATCATGAAAAATCCAAAGGACTGTTGACTCGAGCTTATACGTTTTCACCTTAATTTAAAGAACAACGTGTTCAATGAACGTCAATACGGCATAGATACTTCCATTTTTGATTTTTTTTCAGCACAAACTCCAAATTTTGAACGTTAATTATTTAAAAACAAATCACACGTAAGAATACACCATAATTAAATAGGTTGCTCAACTTATTTCTACCATAATGGAAAGCTTTTCAAATATAACTCATTTGTTAGATTATATTTGACTAACAAATGTGTAATTTTGAACTGATTTCTTTCATATTGATCCGATATACTTTAAATTTGTTTTTTTAAGGTTCCTTCCTAAAGTTATACCTGATACTCTTATATTCTATAGAAATTTCTGCTGGACAGATATTTCTATTTGTATTAGTTACAAACACATCATCCATGATTATATAGTGAACGCTGTGTAATTATTTTTAACCAATTTTTTTTTCAATATTTTTGTCCTAATTTGATCTGATCATTTCAAAATTAATTTTAAAATACTCCCTAAGATGTCCTGATACTTTTAATCATTGATTATAAATACTAGTATTAGTATTGTCTATGTAAATGTTTGTTAGGCTGAGTTAATGTAGATAATATATAAGTTGGTTGGTTGAGTTATCGAATCATATTTATATTTCCCTGGTGGAAATTTGTCGAGCTGGCCTCAATGTTATTTATGGTGCAAAATGTGATAGATGAATAAGAAGTACAAGTGGACTTTTATTCATACATGAATAATGAATGGTATATTATAGATTTATATATAGTATTTATATATAGTATATTATAATTATAGACATGAAACCTATAATAAAAAAGCTCCCTTGCCCTACTCTACTTTAAATTGTTTTAACAGAATTTATTAAAACACAAATTTTCAATAGTCAGGGGCGAAACTAAAGGGGGGCAGGGGGGACAAGATGCCCCCTAAACTAATTTCGAAAACAGTATGGTTGAATGGAATTAATTGAGCACTAAAATTTAGTGCTATCGCGGATTTTGGTGCTGAGGGTGCACCCGCTACGTGAAGTTAGCGGAGAAGTTAAGCCCCCTTGTAACTTTTAACTGTGTAGAGCACTAATTTCGAAAATAGTAGGATTTAATAGCACTAATTGAGCACTAAATAATGGTGCCATAGCGGAAATTAGTGCTCGAATTTTTCCGCTAACTTCACGCACCTGGTGTTTTCACGGAAGATATCAAACTAATAATTTTGAGATCCTGTTAATTGATTTCACTTTATTATTTAAGTTGATAAAAAATTAACTGACGATAATCATTTATTTTAATTTTATTTTCATTAATAGCTACTAGTATAAAACTATAATAGTTCAGCGATTACAAATAGCGTTTACAAGGAATATAAATTACAGGTATTTTATATCATAAAGCCAGATTCCAAAATAAAAGTGATTACAATTTTTATAGCAGTTTCAGATTTTGTATTGAGTATGGAGTGGAAATTAAAACAAATGGTGAGATTTTCAAGAGAATTTATTAAGATTTGGCGTTCAGTATGTGGAGTAGGGCAATCAAATAAGATATGCGGTAGGTCACAGATACATTAATTTAAATGAAGTGTACAGAATGAAGAGTCATTTAGGCCGAGTTTAAATGACTGTCTAGTTAAAGGTTGTGTCCCATACGTAAACGATTAAATTGAACAATATATGGTCTATGTAAATGTAAATTATTAAACCAAGTTTATAGATTATTTAAGAATACTTGAAGCAATATTTTTATATCTAGAGGTAAAACACGCAAGTAGGCTAGTTTATTCCAGTGGGAGGATCATAGATCGGAAATGTATCTTTTTATCAAAGGGGAAAAATCAGACTGGGAAAGTTGAGTAAAAGAAAAGCAGATAATATTAGATTTGGAAACGATAATCATTAATTTAGTAACTATGTGCAATAACTATGTATTGGTTACAGTGGTAGTACAATAAATAATACAACGCTAGTATATGAACCGCACCGCCGCGCCGTAAAGGCGAGATCCCACGGCGCGTGGCGAGGCGCGTTATTCGACTATATCCGTGCCAGCCTCGCGCCGACCGTTAGCGCATCTATACAATCCCACGGTGCGGCGCGAAAATCGTCGAGCGGTGCGGCGCGCTGCGCGTGCTGTTGCTAAACAGAATTTTCGTCTTGAATCCAGAGTATCGATTTATAATCATTGTACTGTAGTTCATGAAGTGTAGAGGTCTATTGTGCATTTTTGGTGAATAAGTGTATTTAATAATTATTTAAAAATGGAAACTTCATTCAATAATTAGTTCTGACTATTAGTTTTGACTATTCCATTTCGAATAGAAATAAAGTACAAAAAACAACACAAAAAACTATAAAATTGGACTGAGGCGCGTTGAATAGAGACAACGTGGGGATGACATGTGGTCAAATGACGAGCCGCGCCGCCTTTGACGCGTGTCACAGAAACCAACAATTATCGGGAAGAGACGAGCCGCGCCGAGCATCACCGATCCCACGGCGCGTTTATAGTACCGCGGTATACCACGCTACGCGCCGTGGGATGCCGCCTTAACAGCGTAATAAATCTATATAACTGAATATTTCTTGTAATTCAATTTTAATAACATAAGATTATAATTATTATACATCTGTTACACATTCATGTAACAGTATCAATCGAAAATGTAGCTAAAGATTATTTAAGGGGAGAAGGTTTTGATATATTTGGGTAATAAAATTATTTTTAATATTACCTATTTATATACAAGCTGAGATTTTGGCAGTAAGAGAGGTGAACACCTCAACCCCCCCCCAATCACCTTACTTAAGCTATTGGTTCCAATATCTATTGATCAACCAAATATGTACATGTTTTTCAATACTTACATTTTATATTTGAACTAAGGAAATGTCTTAGGCGTTGGATTTATCATGATAATTATTTGGTCTTAGTAGATTCTCAAATTGACAACCGTAGTTGTCAGCGACGGAACACTTTGCGAACCAATTTCGTACTGCTAATAGATACCGCGGTCGAACCGGTGTGTTTTGAGGTTATGGTACGGTAGAGTGATACGAAGGAAAATTTTATTTTTTCATATGATTTCATAGTTCACGCTTTTTTTTATATAAATTTCCCTGTATTTGATTTACTGCACGGGCAACAAATAAGTTTCACAGAAACGTATAATCCTCTTAAAAACAATTATGGACAACAAAATGAACGATATGATCAACAAAATGGGAGCTGCTAAAGGTCTGAGTTTGGGTGTAAAACTAGTTGCTGGTGTCGGTATTGCTGCATACGGTTTTGCCAATTCCATGTTCACAGGTAAATGTTGATATTTTTTTACTTCGTTGTAAATTAATGTTTATATTTTCAATTTTTTCAAACTTTCATCAATATAATATATTCTTATATGAAGTCTGTTGGTTGTTCTATCAATTACGAATTGAACAGACACACTGATATTTTTATATATATTTCGTTTAGTTTGAATCCAACACTACCATTTAAAAATATTAGTTCATAATATAAATCAACAAAATGTAGGAACATAAATAGTAAGAGTTAGTCAAGTAGATGGAATATATATATGATTGATTGATGAAGTTAAGATTTGTATTGTCATAAATTCTAATGTCCAGGTTGATTAACAAGTTTGTTGCAAATGTTGTTACCTTATAGAAATGTTTCATTTTGCCTTGTATGTTGAGTAATAGACATTCTTGCACGATGTTATTAACTGTCTGAGTATCATGGTCACAGTCTCATTTTGGTGTATCTCTAAGTTATTTATATGGTATTCTTCCCATTTTTTCATGACCAGTCCCAAATCTGTCTAGGATCACCTATTCTTTCTGCCATAGTTGAAAACCAGGAACCCTTTTCGTCAATAGTTCAATGTTGTTATTTAGTCTATTCATCAGTGCATTTTGAGTTAAAATACAGTTTTCATTCAATAATTTTTGTGTCAACTTCCAAAGAAACTTAAGAGACTTAAGAAACTTAATCTTTGACCGAGAATATTATTCATATATTTGTTTATCGGTAAACTATTTATTTATTTATTATCTATTGTTTTAACTAATATTTAAGGCATGATAATTATATTCTTGAACTAGGGATCTGTATCTTCACTGATAGATGTTGCCTGACTTTAAAGATTCAATTTTTTTTAAATCACTTATTTAATTAATGTTAAATTATTTAATACTTTTAATGAGTTGTTTTTGTTTTCTTCAGTTAATTAGTTATTCATAATTTCTGATATAAATAATTTAATAATAAAGTATGGCATTTGTATGAAGCAAATTTTTACTGTTATGATTTGTTCATTGTCATAAATCTACTAATTTCATTTGGTTACATTGTTAAAAAAGTGAAATTTAGTATATTACTATTCAACTTCATTGATTATAATGTATATTGTATTGAAGACTGTATAAAATCATTAGTATTTTGAAATTTGGTATTGATCTAAAACCTAATATCGATACTAAATATATTTACAGTTGAAGGTGGTCACCGTGCTATTATGTTCAACCGTATTGGTGGTATACAAAGAGAAGTATATCCAGAAGGATTACATTTTCGTCTACCATGGTTCCAATATCCTGTAATTTTCGATATTAGATCAAGGCCTAGAAAGATTTCTTCTCCTACTGGATCTAAAGACTTGCAAATGGTAATATTTTAATTGTATATTATAGCATATTCATTTAAAATAAATTAATTTTATTATATAATAGGTCAACATTTCTCTCCGTGTCTTATCTCGCCCAGATGCCATAAAATTACCAGACATGTACCAACATTTAGGTATCGATTATGATGAGAAAGTTTTACCTTCAATTTGTAATGAAGTTTTAAAATCAGTAGTTGCTAAATATAATGCATCACAACTTATTACCCAAAGACAACAGGTAATTTATTATATTTTAATATAGTTTATATGATTTTTTTTTAGGCAGAGTTTTATTTTATTTTTATTTCCATATAAAATAAATTTGGTGTTCTTTGTATATCATTAAGTTAGTTATTAAAAGTTTGAAAATTATGTTCATAAAATATTAATAATTGATTAACACCATAAATTAAACTTGAAAAGATTTTATTATTCATAATTCATAGAGTTATATTTGAGATCTTTTAACTATTTCCTGTAGGCCACAAATCTAATCTGAATATTAAATTATAATGGTTTTTCTAAATATATTTAAAAAGTAAAAATATAAATTCAAATTTGTGATTGTTTGGAATTATAAATAATTAATACAAATACTTTTATTCATTTGTTTTATTTTTTAAGTGTGTTCTACGTAATAAAATAAAAAATGTATTATTAAAACCATAACATTACTACATTAGAAACAACATTTAATTATTATTATTGGTGATATAAGTTATATTTAAGAATAAAATTATAAATAATTTTTTTTAAAAATGGAGTCATCATAATATTGTCAGATATTTTTTGCTTGTGAACTTTAAGTCAGAAATCCCATAGCAAATGAAAATATGAACAATCTAAGTATAACTCAATGGTTAACATCCTTAATTACATTTGTTTATTGTTTTATTTTTATTATAATAATTGCTGAAGCAATTATTTTTTCTTTATAAAATCTTAATTTATCATTTGTAATATTGTATTTATATTTTTACAGGTTTCGCTGCTCATTAGGAAACAACTTGTCGATCGTGCTCGTGATTTTAACATTATTCTGGATGATGTTTCCATAACCGAATTAAGTTTTGGCAAAGAATATACAGCAGCTGTAGAGGCAAAACAAGTAGCCCACCAAGAAGCTCAGCGAGCTGTCTTCTTTGTTGAACGTGCCAAACAAGAACGTCAACAAAAGATTTTGCAGGCTGAAGGAGAAGCGGAAGCAGCAAAAATGATATCCTTTTACTGCATAACAAATCTAATAATCGGGGAGTCAGTTAATATAGATTATACAAATGAAGTAACAGAAATTCCTATTATTGGAAAGTATTTTAATATTAAAATAACTGAATATAAGTTGAAGTATTATGGATTGCAGAATAACAATCCATAGATGCCCCCTATAAATCACAACTTTTCTGTACTATCAAAATAAAAATTAAAAATTTTTTGCTTATCATGTTTTATTTAGTTAGTTCAATCTAACTTATATACTCTATATTTCTATTCTTCGAAGAATTTTGACAGAGCATTTTGTAAAGTATGTGTTTGGCAATTGCAAAATGTTCTAATCAAGAAGTGGATGTATCTATCTCATCTAATCCTTTATTATTCGATATTCTACAAAAAAAATATGCCAGTGGTTCTCAATCTTTTTAGGACCGCGATCCAAATTTTCTTCTAAAAATCTATTGCGACCCCATAGTTTTACGTTTACAGAATCAATAAAAAATAATTTCAAAAAACAAATTTTTTTTATTTTCTTACTTATTTACTACTTTATAATAATAATAATATAATACTTAATTAATAATTAGGCGTATGTGATGAATGTGCTTGTTTCTTACAATCTCTATAATTAAAAAAACTTCTCACAACCCCCAAAAATTGACTCGTGACCCCTCTAGGGGGTCGTGACCCACAGTTTGAGAAACGCTGAAATATGCTATTCTCTAATAAAAAAAGTTCCTTCTCTTTAAATTTTATCATAAAGGTTTAAAATCTAGATATAATATAAACACCGTAATTCATGTTATATAAAGCAGCGTACTATTGTTAAGTTTGCAAATTAAATTTGTACAAAGTGAACCAAAACTGAGTGAGTTGACATTCCTCTAGTAAATAATTATTGTACACTAATTTAAAATTGTTTTGTAAAAAAAATAATAATATAGTATAAATGTTTTCTATTTTAGCAATGAGAACTTTTGACATATCTGGAGTAGGGTAGATATCCTTGTCTATTAAATATATTGAAGATTGTTATATTAGAGAAGATGTTGTTACTATTTATGACATCATGAAAATAATTACCTTTTATAATTATGCGTAAAATAAACACTGAAGTATTTCACTTAAGGTTAACTTTGTGCTTTAATATGTTATTATAACTATCAGTTAAACAATTTTTTTATTTTATTTTATTTAATAATTTATATACATTTCAAATTGTTCATTATTATACTTATATGAAGTATATTGTAATCATAAAAATAGTTGTTTATTCATATACTATATAATATTCTTAATCCCTTGCTCCTGTTTAAAATATTACTGATTACCATAATTTGCCTTAACTGAAATGTCTACTTAGGAGAAGCTATTGGTCGAAATCCAGGTTATTTGAAACTTCGTAAGATCAGAGCTGCACAGAATATTTCTAGAACGGTATACTTAGAATGCTAGTTATAATAATTATTTAACTGATGTTTTATTCATATTTTATTTAGATTGCCACTTCTCAAAACAGAGTATACCTTAGTGGAAATGGTCTCATGTTGAATATTAGTGATCCCTCATTTGATGAACAAAGCGACAAATTATTGAAAAGTAAGAAGTAGACTGGATGCATTTTTATCTCTGTAGTAGACAAATTATTTTAATTGTTTGTATTGTATTCCATTTAAAACTGTATAGTTTCATTAATAATAATTCACATAAAACTGGCTTTCTTTATATTATATATTATTATTATTAATTTTTTTTTATATATATTTTAATAGCTACTTCTTCAGAAGTGTTTAATAAAAATTTAATATCAATAAAAATGTTGTATAATAAAAATTATATCTGACACAAAATATTAGGTGATGTTTTTTATGATTATTTTAGGCGGATCATTTAACATAGAATCAAATTATGAATCAATTATTAGTGTTCAATCCGTTGAAAATGTTGGCAGTATTGCAAAAAAAACTGTAGTCGACTTATTAAGGTAAAAACTGACTAAAAAAGATGGGAAAATAATGTGATAGATAACAATACAAATTTTTTATATTACTTTTCATTCTATTTTGTACTAAATAAAACTTAGGGAACTAATATAATATTTGTATGGCATTGACTCAACAATTAAATAAAGTAGATGATCATTAGTTAGGTGACAAATAAATTTTTAAATTCTTCTTCTCCATTGGCATTTATAATTCTATTAGAGTTTTTGCCGATAACACTATATTCCATCATTTCTCTCGATCTTGAATAATTTCCTTCCATTCTTGTTTACCCACAGCTTTAAGATCTACTATGTCAAGCCATCTCTTCCTTAGTCTGCCTCATGGGCTTCCCTTCTGGTTTCCATTTTATCAATTCCCTGATGGTTTCTTCTTCCCTTTTCTCACGATATAACCAAACCATTGTAATCTTTGTCCTTTTATGTAGCTAGTGGCTGGTGCTAAGCCCAGTTCTTCCTGTTGTTTCCTATTGAACTTTCTTCTCCACTCATTTATTCTTGTGTCACGAACTGGTCAACATATCATTTTCCATATTTTGTTTTCAAAGGTTCTAAGTCTTCTAGGTACTTAGTCTGGTTTTCCATGTTGGGGGGTTTAGCATAGGGTTGACAACCCTGTCTTAGAAAAAATTTTACTGTTATGATACCAACACAACGTTTTTAAATTACTAGAACTTAATGAATAATTTGAAACTTATAAGTATTGTTTATGAATTTTAGATTTATATTATTCTAAGTTTATACCATTATAAGAATATATTGAAGTGTAAAATTCCTTATGGTTGTTTAATTTTGAATACTGTTACTACAAATGAATCTTAAGAGCTCAGTTGATAGAGTCTTGTTACAATAGTATATCTACCAGTGATGGGAATTATTCGAGTATTCGAATATCAATATTCGATACTACAATACAATACGTAACGAAAATTATTCGTTTAAGTTTTCGCGCAACACAAAACGTTTAATTATAATAGGTAATGTAGCATCGAATACTGATATTTAAATAATCGAATATACATTACATCTTTAATACCTACTTATCAAACTGTTCTTTACATTTTATTTTCAAATGCATCTTAGAGATAATTATTATAATTTAAATAATATTGCAGGATATTTTAACTAGGAATCAATAAAATTTAAAACTAGGTTTTAAAATGCACACTATTATCACAAAGTTTATTCTATTATTTTAAACAAATTATTGCTTAATTCTGAAATAAAATAGTTCATTGTACAGGCAAACAAATTAATATTATTATTATTATCCATTAGATTAAACAGTAGGTATAGTAATACGAATAACGTATAAGGTACACAACAAAATCGCTAAAGAAAATTTGACACGCTAAATTTTATATATATATATATATATATATATACGTATATAACTAAAGGACTTGCGTTAAATCTGTTGGTACAAAAAAAATGTGCCTAAAAAAAAAAAAAAACATGGTAATTTTATTAGGAACCAATGAAAATCAATATTGAGTAGTTATGTTATATTAACACACGGATGCGTTGTATTTACACGAGATGAGAATTTTGGTCCCCGGAATAATGCGGCGCGTGTAATATTAACAATATCGAACGTGTCATGTAAACAGACCGTTTGAAACAGTGAACTACTATCGGCAGTTAGTCCGTCCGGAATTCGTTTGGGTTCCCGAGTGCACCTATATAGTAAAGTATTTTTTAAGTATAAAATCACACGATTGGGAAAAAAAAGCGAACACACGATGGCGTGCGAAAAACCGCACGCTATAGCAGCACACCAGTTTGTCCGTCGGTCGATTACGCGAAAACGAGATATGGTTATAATTAACGACGGCCGACGGATAACCGTGTAAGGGGTGACCGGGGGCGACAGCGAAGCGTTGAACACTTTGGCGAGACGTAACGACGAAACCGTGTACTTCCCCCCCCACTCAACCGTTCCGTCGATGGGGAGACGAGGGTCGGTATGTTTGCGGCGCGGACGACGGGGTGGTGGTTCATCGGCGCCCGCGTCCACTAGTTGGGCAACGAGTGAGAACGTTCGGTACTGTTCGACCGCCAACCGCTGGAGGTCGACCACGGCAATCATACGGACGTGGCCGTCGACTTGTACGGCGAGTGGGTGACGGATGCGGCGCCCGAACCGGCCACGCACTGGCCGCCCACCGTCCCCAGGGCGCCGTTCCCCGCGGCCGCCGCGGCCGCGATCGTCAGCTTGGCGTCCATGTTGAAACAATACAGCATCGCGGCGCCCACCGAGCTTCGGCGCGTCGGCATCGGCGTTGACATGGTCCACCGGTTGATCCGCGGGTCGTACCGTTCCGTCGAGTGCAGGCTCGAGTTGCTGTCGTTGCCGCCCAGCACCAGCAAACCGCCGTCCAGCTCCACCATGTCGTGAGTGGCCCTGCAACACATTTATCACATCGTTTAACAGCAACATCAACAACAATACGTTTCAGTCAGTGTTGGCTTCAGGCGCGCATACGCAGGGGAGAGTTTAGGGGTTCAACGGAAATGCAGTTTTATGAGTAATGGCAACTTGTGTTAAGAATAGGGTTGCCATAAATTTATAAGGCGAAACCGGCACAACACAAACACAATATTGAGTTATATACTTTTTACATAACTTAATATATTAGGATCAGTGGAGTATACAAGAGAGGGAGGGTGGATGTGGAGGTCAGATCCCACTAGGTCTTTTTTTAAATGTTATAAAATAATGTTCTTATTGCGAGGGCGTAGAAACGTAAACAAAAAAAATAATAATCTGTTTGTAAACGATCCCCGCCATACAAAAGTTATGTACGAGTATACTCATCGAAGAGGACCATTCATGGCCGGCAATATAATATTTAAAAAATGTTTGTAAAATAAAATATATTGTATATTTATATGTGTAATTTAAAAATTATGTTTTTATTATATGTTATTAATCGATTACGATTAAAAATGTACTTTGAGATAAAATGGTCGAAATTAAAAATTAAACAATACTACATTTCCTTTAAACGTCTAAGCCGGGACATATGGATATCCTGAAAACATTTTTGGGACACCGGGACGCGAAGTTCAAAATCGATGACAATCCCGGTTTTCCGGGACGTATGGCAACCCTAATTAAGAATATAGCAAAAAATATTGTTGGTGAAATCAAAAGTAGTATGCCAGAAAACAAGAAAACGTGGATGAGGAGATTCAGAGTAGTAGCAAATAGGAAAAAGCTATTTAAATTATGGCGGAAAAGCAGAAACAGAGAAGTTAGGATAGAATATGAAAATGTTTGTAAAATAGTTTGGTAAGCAAAATGAAGCTTAGTAGATATGAGTTAAATAAGTGGCTAGGAACACGGTAAGGAGAAAAATAGATAGACTGGCTATGGTTAGAGAAATATGATCCAGGGACTAACAACATTTTTGATGTATAAAAAATGAGGATAAGAGAATGTTAACGGTTGATGGAAATGTTAAAAAAGAGATGAAAATAATATTTTGAAAGATAACTGGGGCGAGGTATATGTGAGAGGTAGTACAGGTGCCTATAGTGGATAAGATGAGTGAAAATAGACCAATGGTTTTGGCATGTGATGAGACGAGAGGGAAAAAATACAATAAGAGTTCTTTTGAAAATTATAGTTGAAAGGAAAAGAGAAAGAAGAAGACACAAAAAGAGATGGTTGATTACGATTGAGAATGATATGAGGGCCGTTGGTGTGTGTGTAGGGTATGTAGAAAATCAATACGAATAAAGGTTTAGGATAAGGATGGTCGAACTCAAATAGTTGGTAGAAAGACGAAGTAGAAGAAGAAGAGTTTAAATATAAAAACCTTGATTATGGATTAACAGAGTTTAATGAATAAGTAACGAGTGGCGTGATTTAAGAATAATGTTAGGGGTTGAAAAAATTAGATGCCTATGACATTTTTCTAGATCCATTTCAGTGACATAATGCACTTTTCCAAGGTACGACAGGTCGCGACGACTGAATTATGGGTTTTATTAAGAAATATCCTTCTTCTAATAATAAAGTAAAAATGTCTTTATTAATAATATACATCTCCATAATAATTAAAACAAAACTGAATAAATTATAAATTAAAATTACACACGCGTATGTATGTGGACAGGTTTGCGAGTGAACTGAATATGATGTGCTTTATGAGCTACTACTTATCAAAATCGTCGCGACATGTCGCATTTAGTAAAACACAACCGAAGAAATGCGTCGCGATCAGTTGCACCTTGGAAAACGTACCTTTAGAATTTTCTTTGGTTTTAGAATATTCTAAAACGAATGGTATTTTTTATTTATTATTATGACATTTCAATAAAATATAGAGAATTGAAAATTAAGTACAAATAAATAATTTTGATGAGTTTTGCGTATCTGCTTTTTCTACTAACATTATGTTAGATTAACTGTTGTATTTTTATGCATAAAAACTAAAAATGTATTGTAATTAGATCTATGATCCGTTGAAATGTATATAAGTAATAAATATAATAATAATAACAGTCGTGGAATATATCAATCAGAATTCTGAGCATGTTTATAAATGGTCTGAGCGTCAGAACGCTGATCATGGCATTAAGGGTATATCCATTGTACACAATCTAATCAAATTAAGTTAAATTTAATCTATGATCTTAGGGACAATAACGATTCGAAATACCGAAGTCATAAGAAAATATTTTATCACTCTTATCTTATCATATCACTATCAACAACGTCCAATATTCATTATCAGTACAACCGCCAACTTCCCTCCAAATTCTAATTTGTTCGATTTGCTGTTGTTATCATATAAAATAAATAATAAACCGAAAACAATGTTTTCTGTTCCTTACTCGCCCAGTCTACCGCTACTACATTTTATTACTTTCCCAATAAAATTCTTTAAACTATTATTCATACATTCGAGAACTTATGGTCCCAACGTAAATTGTACTCGATGTTTTGTAAAAGTTTGTAATAGGTACATGTTAAGTCTTTACCATTGAGGAAGTATTTTGTACAGTTCAATTACACAACTGTTTTAAACAATGAGTGGTGATCAAATTAAAAGTCTCGTTGATCTGGCGAATAAAAGACTCAATAGCAGTGAAGACTTTGAAGAGTTCCAATCGTTTGTCAGCGAAGTGCTCGATTTGGACACTGTGAGTACATTTAAGTATATCTTTTGATATGATTATTCTCAAGGAACAGTTGTAAGTGTGTGGTTCTTAATTATTAAATTCCAGTTTATTCAAAAATGTTTAATGCTCATGATTAATATTTAATTGATACACCAAAAATAGAACCTATTTACACAGAGAAAATCACATTTCTAGCGTACCATAATTTAATGTAAAATCATTATAGGAAATCTATCTTCTTCAGTTGTTCAATAATTGTTATCTAATGTATTTCCAAGCTTGCATTCAACCTCCTATTGTACTGTTATAGTTATTATTAATAAAGACTGTGGTAAATAATTAATTCCTGAGTGGATTCAGGTATGACTCATGTCATAATTATAATGAATATATTTTAGTTTTTACATTCCAAACTTAATTTCTTTAGGTTTTCGTTAGCTATAACCAATTTTTTTTTTTTATTATTAAATTTTTATTTTAATTTTATTCCTCATCTGTTATAAGACATTAAATTGGTAATAAAATAACAATCAATAGTTTGATCTTTTTAATATTTTTGCAGATATATGCATTGATAGATGAAAAAATAGATCATGAAGATGGTCCTAAAGTGTTAGAGTATGTATTGGTTGGACTTTCGGTTAAACCTGATGCTCAAAAAGTTGTTGAAAAAGTAATATATACATATTTATTTAGCCAATTATAATAACTGGAGAATTTGTAAATTTATTTTATAAAATTATATAGGTTTTGAAAATTTAATTTCTGTATTTTTTTTGCACAGGTTTATGAATATGTATTAAACGCGATTAATACCACAGAAATACCCGAAAAGTTGAAAGTTCGTTTGATTGGTCGGTTATCATTAGAGTTAAATAAACTATCAACAGAGCAATTAATTAAATTTATAAATATGTGTAAAAAAGATATCGAAAATGCAAATGAAAACTGTATGCAGAGGTACCTATACATTTTTTTTTTTATTATCTAGTTTTTTTTTTAATTAATTATTACATTTTTCAATTTAAGCTGGAAAGAATTGATTCCTCAGATATTAAAAATAGTATCTGAAGTAAAATTACTGTCAACTGAAGGAGTAGAAATGAGTGGTGCTGAATACAAAGAAATGATCATTACTGATATATGCCGTAACAAGATGCAAACTAACATTACAGTAGCACTTGCATTGATGTTCGGGTAGTTATTTTATAATTTAACTCAATAATTAGAATATAAACCATTTTATATACATAATAGCATATGTGTATACTATACGATTATTTTGTTTTGTATTATAGGAGAACACCATTAACAGATAAAGAACATGAATTAGTAATTAAAACTTTATGTTCAAATGTTGGTCAAATGAAACCTCAAGAAATTCCACCTCTTGTTCAACAAATATTACATTTTTGTTCAAGTGGTGACTTTTTAAATCTTTTTTGTACACTGCAAAAATATTTTGATGAAAAATCCCTAGTAGAAGATGAATCTAATGCATTTGAAATTGGTAGTCTATATACAATAAAAAAAATTACATATTATTTTTTATATTTTTTTTTTTGTTATTGTAGAAGTAACTGAAAAAAAAGACTTGTTAGAAGCAAAGAGTACAGTATTATTTCTCCTAGAAGACTTTGCTAAAGTTCATTCTTCATTTGTTAGTGATATAACTAAATATATTAAAAATAGTATTGGTGCTCCAAATATGGTTTTTGGACCATTTATGTTATCATTTTTATTAACTATGTCTTGCTGTGGACCTTATGAAACTATTGTAAGTATGATTCTTTGAGGGAAAAATGAAATTCATGGTTTTTCAGATTCGGCTAAGTTAAAATTTATTTAAAATATTTTCTTAATGTATATATGAACTAAACTTATTGAGGTATATAGGTTACTACATTAATATTAGTAAACATTTAGAACAGTATTAGCCTCCTTGTAATATATACTACCTATTAATAATCACATTGTTTATTTAGTATAAATATATATAAATAATATAAATAATTTTGTTAGTACCAATAACAATAAGTTATAAATATGCATATTAAATTTATAATAAGTTGAATTGGCTGTTTAGACTGCCTTTAATTGTTCTAAATACAATACATATCAGAATTGCTTGACTTAGCTGGGTATTCCAATCATAAAAATATCTGATTTTACCCATAAAAATGTATGTGTATTATTTTTGTAACTACTAAATCAATGTATATTTTTAGGTTATTGGTTTAATAAAAAAACTTGTTGTACAATCACTGTCAGAAGATGAAAATATCAAACGTTCATTTTGGTTGAAAATCAATTATACAGATATTTATAATGTTTATGTACAATTTCAAGTCTTTATAAAGAGCGAGTATGTATTCAAAATAAATAATTGTATAAAATAGTTATTTTTCAATAAATTTATTAATTTTTTAGAATATCAAGTTACGAAAAAGTTTTTAAGGGTTTAGTCAATTTGGGTTTATCACTTCTTGGATCAACTTCTTCTGTGTTCAAAAGTACTCTCAATTTATTTTTATATTTATGATCAATATTATATGATATATTAATCTAATATATTAATATATTATATATTATTATTATTATTATTATTAATATATAAATATATATATTAATCTTGTATTTATTTGTAGAAAATGTTGAAATTACCAACAAAATTCATCAACTTGGTTTGTTCATCATAGTTTCTTTAGTTCAGAAACGATCATTTATTACTGGAAGTGTTTTGAGAAAATTAACTGATTATATTACATCCAACCCAACATCTAGTCAATATCTTGGTAATTTAGAATTTTAATTATTTATTTTTAACTTTTAAAATTAAATTATATAAATAATTTAATTTTTAGAATGTTTACATAAGCTTTGTAAGAATCAGAAGGTTGCTGTTATTGAAAATAATACTGAACTATTGAGATTATTTAAAGATATACCAGTTGGTATGACAGATAAAGTAACTTGTGCTGTTATGCCTGTTCTCAAAATATCAACTTATTTACGAGATAATGTTATTATGATTTTACGAAAAGAACTCTTATCAAAGTAAAATATATTTTAGATTATTTTCACCTGACTATTCTTATGCATGTTACTAAAGCTTATATTTGGATAGAATACCCTTGATTTATGTATCCTAATAATATTGTATTATTTATTTTATAGGGATTATAAGCTAAGACATTGTGCAGTTTTAGGATTCATTGAAATTTTATGCAGTGTACGTGTAAATAATTTTAATGCTTTAAGTCAAAAAACAAACAGTCAAGATTCTTGGCCTGGACTTTTTACTCAGGTAACTTTATATACCATATTATTATTTAGATAAGTATTAATTGTTTGAATGTAAATTATAATTTAATTGTTCTTTAAATAATTAACATTCACTGTATAATTTAATCGAAATAACCTATATTTTTATGAATATATCATTTTTAATTTTTATATTTGGATTATTCATTTATTTTATAAATAATAATAATAATAACAAAACATTTTTATTATTAGGTATTTTAACTTCATAATTTTAATTTTATTTATTCTTTTTTAATAAATCATTTTTTGATAAATTTATATATTATCATATTATTATAATTATTATAATATATTATATATATTATCTTACTGTATTCTTTGCCCTTGAGGCTTTATATCAAAATAAATATAAAATATCTTTAAAGTTATTGTTAATAACCAAATGCAATTAACAACCAAATTTAAATTTAAAAAAAATAGGTTATGTTTAACTTCACATACAGTTAAATATGAAAAATCTACTTAATAATTGACTAAGTATTTTTAAACATAAATCGCCATGTGTATTAATTTTAAAATTGTCAGGTTTATAGCCAAAAAAAAAATTATAAGTGAATTCATAATTTTATATTTTATATCTAATTACAAATAAATATTCTTATATCATCTCATTTTTAAATTTAACAAATAAAAATGTACTGTAAAACAACTATAACAAGGAAAACAAAAAATGCTTTAATGGTTTAAAATACCACTTAAATTACAGGTCATTCTTGATCGAGATTCTGTTGATATCCATTCAACTGTTGATCCTGAGGATTCTTCAGATAACAATAAAACAATTTGCTTGGAAATTTTGGACATACTTAAGATATGTTTTTTCCAAAAATCAGAAATCAAACAAACACTCTATCGAGGATTAGCTAAAGTGACTTCACCCAACAATGAATTGTGCGTGTGTATCAATAGCTTATTATTGGATCATCTTAGTATATGGTGTAATAGACGTGTTGCAGACAATAAACAATCGTTAAAATTTGATAAGTCTATTGTCCTAGGAAAAGATAATAAACATATTGTCAATGTGAGTGTAGTGAATAATATTGCACACCTATATCAAAACAGTAACAATTCAAAAAAACGCTTTTTTCAGGAATGTCGGTTTTATTGGTGGTACCTTGGTATCATTCATTCAATACAATGTACTTACATTGCCATCTGACGGAGAATATTAAAGATAAAGATAAACCTGTTTTGTTGATTTATGTAAATTCGTTAGTTGAATCTGAATATACGTTTAACTAAAAAAACCAACTTTTTGATTTGTTACTGTTTTGATATGATGTGCAATATAAACATTAATTTGCAGTTATCCTCCTCCTATTTTAATTTTAAAACTTTTATATTCTTTATAATGTGTTAAAAACATTTTAATTAAAAAAAAGTTCCTAGTACAAAAACTTACTATTATATTAATTAATTTTATGTTTGTGTATTGTTTCTAGGAGCCACTGGAAGAGCTGATTCTTTTGGCTCAGCATGTAGTAATTAAGAATATGTCGTTTGAAGATACTGAAGGATATAATAACACAGATCAATTAAAAAAATTACTTGATGAGCTAGTCAATTTTTATTGTGAATGCAATACGGATGAAATAAAAGTGGTTAGTTATGGTATGTGTACTTACAATTAATGATAATAATTTTTTTTTCTTCTATTTCAGAATGATAGTGATAGTTTGTTAGATATAATTTCAAATGTAGCTGATTATTCTGATATTATTAAACAAATTGTTTGTGTATATCAAGCATTTATTGTGTATATAGTTAATTCATGGAGTAATCCTAACCAGGATAAGGAATGCTATGAAAAACTACAAAAGTTATTTTCTAAATACAATCATATTGTTGAAGCTGTTTTGGTAATTTAATTTTTATTATCAAAAATATTTTTATTTGTCGTATTATTCTTATTTAGGCATCAGATAAAACTAATAAAAAGAAAGACAAAGGAAACAAAAAAAATAAAACTGAAGTAACAGGTACATCTAAATTTACTGAACCTGCAATACAGTTAGACTTTGATGTTCTTTACAAGTTTCTTTCTCTACTAGTGTAAGAATTTTACTCATATTGACTCTATAGTTTAAAGTTACTTAGAACTTGTTATTATTATTTATCTTTAGTGAAGATGTAGATTGGAACTCTGAAAGTACTGTTTCACCATTAAAACATAACGTGAGACTATGGGAATTTGTTTTAAAATTGGTACAAACGTATTTGATTGAAATAAAGATATCATTAACACGTGATGTGAAGCCTCTTAATCTATATGAAAACTTGTGTAAATTGAATAAGTAAGAGTTTGAATTTTTTTTATTATTCACATACATTTTTGTATTCTACTTCGCATGTTATGTTCATAGATTGCTTTATGATTATTTTCTGGTTGATGTTTGTGAAAAAATGAAATTCAGCCAAACTATTGTTGAACTTGGATTAGAGTGTTATTTAGAAATAATTAAACTAGTCAGTTCATATTACAAAAAAATAAATAAATTTTTATTAGACTCCAGTAAGTATAATGTAAAAAAAATTTATTTGAAAGTTATTTTGATCCTGAAATATATTAAAAATTAATAGATCAGGGAGATATGAGTGATGAATTAGAAGAAACATTTAATGTACTTCGTAATATAAGATTTCATTTAGATAAAGTATTAGAAATGAATCAAGTGGATACAATTAATGATGATGATGATGATGATGAAAATAAAACTAAATTTGAAAAAATTGAATGTCACCTTATTAGATGTGTGTCTGTTATATGCCATTCAGTTAAAAGTAACAATGATGCAAAAATGAAAACTGTAACTATAATATCCATTGATTTTATATTATTAGCTAATTAACTGTTCATTTTATTAGGTATTAGTTTGGTTATCTTCTGTAGCTGAAAAGTATTCATTTTCAAACTTAAATAATTCTAAAGAATTTGTAACCCTCCTGCTGGATATGCATGCTGCATACCAAGAAGATCCTATAATGTTAGCTACTTTAGTTAAAAACTTGTGTTCTTCTTTTGGTCAAATAAGTAAAGTAAGTTTTACTGAAAAATTGTATTGACTGTTAATTTTGTTTAATATTAGTGGAATTTAAAATTAAATCTAACATATATTTTATGTTTAATAACAGCAGAAAAATTTTTTTATTTAGAAGTATATGATTCTACAAAATTATTTTAATTAAATATGTTTCTAGGTGAAAATTATTGTTTTATATAATATAGTTATTTTTAATATATTTATTCATATATTTAAATTACAAATATATTTATGCTCACTCAAGTTTCATATTAAATTTTTAATTGTTTATTGTTGATAAAATGTAAACATAAACCATGAAACTAATGTAATATTTGTATATATGTTTGATATTTACTAATAATTATACAAATTTAAATTTAACATCAATGATTTTATTAGATGCCTAATAATTTTGGTTCTTTTAAGAGTCATAAAATCAATGAATCACAGCTGACACCTTTGAGGATTATAACAACTTGGAATAGAGCATCTATGTGTCCGGTTTTGTGTCAGCATTTGTGCAACGAGTTGAATTATGTTTTATTATGCTTATCTCGAATCAAAGCAGAGTTACAAGCATCTCAAAGGAAAATTAAAACTATTTGCCAAGATCGTCTAAAAGCTAGAGAAAAAGCCATCTGCCATCGTATTGTACTTGTCATATTAATCACAATTTCATTTACAAAAGCAGTTATTCCATTGGGTCAATGTACAGAGGCTGTTTTTAATTTATTGTATCAAGTCTATCATACTATTAATATAGTTGCGAAACATTTCTTAGCCCGCTCTACTTACCAGGAACCTGTTTATAAACAAGCTTTGTTGAGTATACTTTAAATTTGGTTGATTTTGGGTTGGTTTTATTTTCCAATGTTTTGTTACAGATTGGGTAAACTATCCGAAGTTGTCAACAATCAACTGTCACCTAACGTTTCAAAATTTATCATGTTTGTTGAGGTATGTAATTTTTTGTTTTTTGATTCACATTATTCTGCAGTTTTTAATTTAAAAAAATTGCTATTTTTATTAATTTTTTAGCATGATAGACCATTGACAGACAAAGAAAAAAAGTCAACTCAGTTAAAAAATCAAACTCGTCGCCAAGCCAGCTATATTCCTAGAGTAGTTACTGAATTAGAGTTATTTGTTAATCAAATAACCAAGTTGGGGAAAAAATGCAAGGTTATTAAAATAGTTTAACTTAATTTTGTTAATAATTTTTTTGAAATGAAGAAAAAAGTATTGCGATTATTTTTTTTTTTTTTTTTTTACAAAATTAGGATCAGAATTTAATAAATAATCTCAAATTAACTTCGAGCCGTGACTTTAGACTTAATATACAGAAAGTTCAAGATATGATTAGCAAACAAAATGAATCAGATGTAAGTTGTTATTGGATGTTCTAAGAAATGTAATTTTAATGCTGTTGTTTGTATTGTCAAGGAGAGTGATGTAGAAACTACAAATCATGATACCTCAAATGAATCACAGGAAAATAATCAACCCCCCAAGAAAAAACGAAGATCTGGCTCAAATGATAGATCGGTTGGTTCACCAGTTTATTGACTTATATTTTTGTTTAAATTTAAAAAACAATCTGACAATTCAACAGAATTATTTTAATATTAATTTTAAAAGTGATATTATTTAATTCATCCTTTTTTTTCAAGTAGTTTAAATTAATAAGTATCTAGACACTTTTGTGTTTGCATTTATAAAAAATATATGTAAACGATATAAACATTTTTGTTGATATAAAATTTTTTAGTTCATTATACTCATTTTTTACTTAAAACTCTTTATGAATAAAAAATTAAGTTTTCTCATATCTCTTGCATTTTAATGTCAAACATTGTTATTCAAGATGAATTATCTGAAATTGGAGAAAATTTAAAAACTGTATAAAAACCAGTGAAAAATACATAAAATATTCTAAAATATTATTCTTAAGCTTTTTCTTCCACTTTCTAACGTCTGATTTCAAACATAACAGTCCTTACACTTTTGATGTGGTATTTTCTGTTGATTAATTAACCATTGAGACTTATATACATTATATTTTAATCATAATTTTAACTGTTTTTATTAAATTAATTTCTAAAAAATCCAAATGTTATAATTCTATTTTTTTTTTTTTTTTTTGTAAATGTTGGTTTAACCAACCTGATTACGATAAAGATAATTATTATTAATATACTAATGAAGTAGTTTAAACTATCTATAAACATAGATACTTATCCTCGTTCACACGAAATCATTTTTTAACGCCAATAGTAAGTTGATTTAAAATGTAAAATGACGATTAAATCAGTCATTCTTCTACTACTCACCCGTCCCCATATCACACCTTTTCCCATAATCAAACGACCAGTGATTGGTAATTAATACTGTTGCGATCCAAGCGCTTTATTAGGGGTTGAAAGTGCTAACCCCTTGCTGTCTCGCGCGACCATCCGATTAATTACATCCCCGGGTGCCGAGACCAAGTTAATTCTCTTTAGTCTAACGTTTTAAACGTTAGCGAACGGTGCTATACGTATAATCGATACTATTACTCGTATTAAGCGCCGATATAAATATAAGATATCACTGATGCTAATGACGCGCGGCTGTTCCGTTTTACCTGCGACACTGCATAGTGGCGATGGGCTCCCACGCGTTGCGTCTGACGTTCAAACGTTCGCCGCTCGACATACACATCGTTCCGTCGTTGCCTCCTACGCAGTAAAGCATGTCGTCCAGCGTAGCCACGGCGCAACTGCTGCGCCTGCTGCTCATGGCCGGCACCGTCATCCATTTGCTCATCCTCGGGTCGTACCTCTCGACGGTCGACTGGTAGTTGGTCGAGTCGAAGCCGCCCAAAGCGTACAAACAGTTGTCTGCAGGGAAATCACAAAACACGCGTTACGTTAATGGCAATAATAAAAATAACAATATTAATGATACTGGCCGCACGGGAAGAAAACCTTTGTTCGGACAAGATTGGTTGAATCTCAAAATCCGCGAGGAGTCCGACAATAACGTACCTATAGCGGTCAATACCATCGTTTTATTAGGAAAAAGTGTACCGTTTACTTGAACGATTTTGTGTTATAAAAGTAATACCCCAATCTTTAATCAACGTGAATAACAATTTCATATTTGGCTTGATCGAATTATGTTTAAACTCGATTCGAAAACCATCGTCAGGATTAAATATACCAAGAATTTATACACGTGTACACTAGGTTAGGTCGAAAAAATGATTTTTTTATTTCGGAAAAGTTGCCGTTTAGTATCCTAAATGTGAAAAAGATAATAAAAGTAAAATCTAAATTTTTCTTTTCGTTTCGCGCATAGGTTTTAAAGTTTGAAAAAAACAGTCAAAAACTAAAAAAAATTAAAACCCCATGAAAATTTTAAAATTAATATTTTTAAAATTGATTGGTCATTAAACAACAGCACGCAGATCTGTGGTTATTTTTTAAGCATCCTCAGAAAGCTTTGGCATTGTTTTGAATTCTTCTTTGCAATTAAATGGAGGCATTGCTGATCTTGAAAGTAACGTTGACTTTGTAAAACCATCTGTTTTTTTCTTCACGCACTTTTGTAGAAGACTCCTCCGTAACCAGCTCTACGATTCCATCTGCACTTTAAGTGTGATATGGAAAATTAATAAACTCGAATTGTGGTATAAATTTTGCACTAAGAAGCTCTTAATAATAAATTTTAAAAATATTGATTCGATATTTTTAGTGAAACTTTTTTTTTTTTTTCAATTTTGAAGCCCGATGCGCGAACTGAAGAAATAAACTTGGATTTTTTCAATTATTCTTCCCTCGTTAAGGATACCAAACCGCAAATTGTCCGCGCTATTGCGGATCCGAAATAAAAAAATTCATTTTTTCCGATCCAACCCAGCGGGCACGGGTACCTAAAGCACTGGACGACTATACAGGATTGATCTTTTGTACGGGAAAATCCTCGATCCACACGGGGTTCCGTGACGGAATCAAGTGTACAACGCGCGCGCGGAGGACTTACCAACGACGGATACGCGACAATACCGTCGACGGGTGGTCATGCTGGGGCAAGACGACCAAACGCCGGTCAGCGGGTCGTACCGTTCCACGCTGCTCAGGCACGACGCGCCGTCGAAACCGCCGCACACGTACAGCAGCCCGTGGTTCGCGCTGATGCCCAGACAGCTCCTCTTCGTGCCCAGCGACGTGACCGCCGACCATTTGTTGCAGTTCGGGTCGTAGCACTCGGCCGAGGACAGATCCACTATGCCGTCGTATCTGCAAGCACGCCGGATGATTTGTGTTGGACAAGAGAACGCGAGGGACGTGCTGAGAATCGCCTACGAGGACACGGTGGCGCACACTCATTCTTACCGACATGGGTCGAACATCATATTAATACCGACCACCTACCCATTACCCAAAGCAACTCCAATAAAGGTAATTTTGGAACTGGAGGTAGTGGAACTTATCACTTAAGGCATGAGCCCTAGGTCCAATCAGGTTTCATTTGTTCGGAATTTAAATACAATTTAGAAAATTTCGAATATTTTAAACCATCCGATTTTTTTTCCGGGGAGGGGGGGTCGAATGACCCCCTTGACCCGTGAGGTGCGCGCCACTGGTCGAACACCTGCACCGCTCCTCACTCTCGCCGAGTACTTTTTTTCATTTCCCAATCAAACCTACACATTTCGAAAAGGCGCTGCGATACCCGTCTACGAACATAAGGTGGACCCCGACTAGGAATACTACTGTTGTCTTAGCAGAAACGTTTCATCGAGTCCCGTCGCCGATACAAATGTATTGTATTCCGGATGAGCGTGTAGTCCGACATTTTTACGACAAAACGAATGAATAAAGCAGAAAAATAATTCTAATTTTTATTTCATATTTTCCGTATGAAATCGTCAACAATCGCAAAAGTAAAATACTAAGACTATGTACATGATTATCTATATTATAATCTAATAGCTCGCGTTAAACATGTAGAGTAACATATCAAATAATTAATCATTGCAATTAAAAAAAATCTAAGATTTGCATTTTCCGATTAAAATACGTGTAAGTTGTACTTACCCTCCGATGGCGTAGATCAGCTTGCCCAATGATACGATACCTGCGCGACTCCTGCACTTGGACATGGGCGCGATCGGCAGCCAACGGTCGTGCCTGGGGTTGTAACACTCGCCGGCGCTGTGAATGGTGAACAGGCTACCACCCCCTGCGGTAATACAATTCACCGTAGGTATTAAAACTATCTGATGTAAGCATGGAATGTTAGATAGGCGTATATATGTACGCGGGGAAGGGGAACATCGGTTTGCCCTGTTTAGTATCAAGCAAGCACAAGACCTGTATACCATAGAGAAGAACTTACCGATGGCGAAGATGTACGGCATCAGACCGTCAGGACTCCGTTGCTCGGTCTGTTTGCTGGCGAAATCGGATCTTTGATCCGGCAACAGATGGTACTTCATGGCACCCAACAACAGGTCCTTACAACTAGGCTCGCTGCGCACCAGCGGTTCCGTTTCCACCACGTTCAACAGGAACATTTTTGACATTTGGGCCAGCCGCACGTGTCCCAAAAGCTGCGTGACACGGTACTATTATTACCAGCCCCACATTCGAACACAATGAGCAGTCAACTATAAACTTCTGATGTTAACCGTGCAACCTTACGGGGGCTCCTCGATAACATGACTGGTATTAGCTACTACCACGTTATGAAGAATCCGTGTTTATGACGACATAGACCGATGCGATCGAAGTCTTATGATTAAGGTTCGTGAAAAATCATTTATTTGAAAATTTATATTTCCATACAACCATTAATGTCGTTACAGAAAGCTTTTACTGCATCATACCTACTTCTATCTCAACAAATATACGTAATATGATTAAAATACAGTGCCGCAAAAACCGGGTGTGCAGAATGTGCCGCGCACACGTTCCCCAAGGTTTACATACATTTGGAGGGCCCCTTAGCCCCTGCCTAGAATAAACTACACTTTACAAACACACAATTATTTAATAATATTACATTATTATTTTATAGTAAAAAGAAACTTTTGTTAAAATTCAGGTAAGAATGTTATAATATTATAGAGTAATATCATATTTATTTAACAAAGAGTCCATTGAGTATTTGAGTAGGCATACAACATAATTACCTAAACTACTTAAATAAATTTACTACATAAATATGTAGTGAAGTATAATACACAACAGTTGTAGGTATTTAATTTGATATATATACATATATCATACACTAACAGATGTGAAACGTGTTTTAAAACCTAAAAAAATTAATACTTATAAATAAGAGGTATACAAAAATAAATCCTAGAGAGGGGCCTATTATAATTACCGCACACGGGCCTCCTATTTTGTAATTGCGGCACTGTAACAATACAATAATAGTATTTTCCGGCATTGACGTGTGATCGGAATCAGTTTTCAGTTTACTCGGTATCATAATAGTTTAAAATATCGATACTAATTACGCTAACGAATAGTTGTAGTTAATTACTTTTCTATCGACGGTTGCGGTCGAGTATACGTTACTGTACCTGTGCAATGTGTTGCGACCGTTCAACAGGGTTATGTTTGATCCAGTCCATGACGGCCACGAAAACTTGTTCTTCGGACACCACATTCAATTTGTCGTTGGACACCAAATCTTCGATCTAAAAATGGCAAAAGCTTACTGTACTTTGCGCACGGTCGCTGGTTTCCCGCGCTGTTGTAAACAATGTAATTTCGACCGGATAAGATTCTATTACATTGTATCGAATCCGCGCGATCCTTGTGGCGGCAGTAAATCCGTTTACCGTCAGGGCAAATGTGGTTTTCAATAAATTTTCCAATCAAATATCACGCATCACGACGACCGCGTGTTACGCACGGATCCGGGGGAGGGGGAGGGGGCAGACTTCATCGCGACTAACGCAGTATGGCTGATGCTGCACAATATAAGTTTCTTGTTCATTATTCTATTCGAACGCCTGTACGCGACGCAACTTTATCCGGTGTTCCATCTCCGTCCCATCGATTTTCTACTCCGTTTTATCGTTTCATATTCCGTGACGTCCGCCCCGGGGGAAACGCAATACGTATACAATGCGTCGGTCTCCGGTACATAATACACATGTTTATGTGTGTGTGTGTGTGTGCGTGCGTGCACGCGATCGTGGTGGTAGGGAGTGTAGGGTTAACCGTATCCGCGTGCAGAACGAAATCGTATCGGATTCAAACGGCCGAATAAAATAATAAAAATAAATGATTAAAGTCATTGCAAAAGTCGAGTGAGATTACGAAGTTCTCGTACAGCCGTGGTCCGCGGTTGCCGTCGATTGTGCGCGCGCCGGAAGATCAGGTGGTTTCTGTACATCGGGAATTTTAATTAATTTTTTTCAGCGTTCCCGCGATAAAATACAACGCAGACGGAGAAAAAAAAACAATGACGACGACGATAAAAAGTACATATCACCGGCTATTCGTGATTAAAAAGAATAATAATAAACCCGCGCGACCGAACGGTGCTGGGCGAAGTGGAGGGGAGGATTAAAATGGTAATAACGATAATGTTGCGGTGGCGAGGGTTGTGTCGCGGGTGGCGCACGGGGTGAAAATTCTCATTAGTCTACACCACTGCCAAGGACTTGCCCCGTCGCCACGTAAAAACCCACTGGGGTCGCCGCCGCGATCGCGTCCTTCCAACCCTGGCCCGTCTGGAACGCCCGTCCGCTAGCCGCGTCGACGACCTTTGGCACCGAGACGGTCCTAGACGATTTTTTTATTTCTCTACCGGGCGGCGCGCGTACAAAAAGTCTGCAGGTCGATTACCTCAGAAAACGATAGAAAGAGAAACTCTTCGGTTTTCACTACTTCTTCGAAGTTTTGCAATGCGTAACGGTGCGACCGGGTTCTCAGCTCATTGCACGAGTGCGTTTCTGAAAGAAAAAAATCACACCGTATGTTAAACATATCTACGAAACCATTCGATCATTATTATTGTTATTTTTATTTTTGAATTCTTTTAACGTCACTAAACCCTGATATCGTATTATTACATTCGCGCGAGTTGTCTTTTTATGTCGTAGCCACGTCTCATTCTTATTTAGGATAATATTTCAATCCAATTTTTATCTGATAGTTTATTTAATAGCAGTAATGAATTGTTTTTGTAAATCCAAGTGAAGCTCGATTGTTGTTATCCTTAATATTTATATATTCTTTATTTTTAATTGATTTTTTAAGCAGTGCTGCGGCAAAACGAAAAATTGTCATCAAAAACACTTATCGACTTCTTATTTAATATAAGTGGTGATTTGAACACTGCATATATTTCCATTCCAAAGGAACGAGAACGGAATCACTCTGCCGCTGTCAACAATTATTTTTGGAAACCATGCATTCGTGGTCGTTCGGATGATGTGCGCAGGGTTCATATATTATTAAACGCGTCGGGCAATAGATTTCAACGACGATAAGATCTAATGTTATGGATACGTGTGCAAAGTAGTTATTTTTAAAGGTTAGTATCTGCCGGGTCGGTTCGTTAAATTTGTTCGGTTCGGTGGCTATAGGAGCCGATATACCTCGTTTGAGAAAGTTCAATGCGCGTCAAAGAACCAGTGGCTAACGAGCCGAGAAGCCTTTTAAACACCTAGTCGTCGTGCTCCCCGTAATATTAAATGGTAATAAATAACTGGCAAGGAAATTGTTTTGTAAAACGGCACCCGCTGTGACTATGTATATACGCATTCATAAAAAACGACGTTCGTTCATCACGATATCGTAAAACGTATTTAGGCGTATTTATTAGATTAACATTTAATGTATACGCAACGGACATCGTTATCGATCCGTCGCGAACGAATGAAGGATATGAAAATTGTGTGGACAATTCGTAATATTTATTATTAGGCAGAACAATTGTATAAATATATATTTATTATATTTTAGTTTTTAATTTTTAATATACATATTTCGTCTAAATGTATGTGTAATATTGAACGGTTCATGACATCAATCACGGACGATGCACGGTTTAATCGATTTTAATGGTCGATGCTTTGCGCGAGCGAGCTCAAAACTTACCAGCGAACTGCCTGATCCCCAGGCAATTGGTCGGATGCAACTGTTTCATCAGGAACGTGCAACACGCGTCCCGGACCGAGTTGATCTGGAGCAGAGACGACGCGGGCAACAGTACCTGTGGAAAACAATCGTATTGTAACACGTGTGTCGTACGAGTAATTGCGAATAGTTATATCTTGACGTGGAAAATTGTTCGATTTAACCGCGCGACGTCCTTGGACGTAGAGTCGCAGAAACGCACGTTTTAGCTAAATACGTCATATATATTTGTATGGAATATGATTCTATGTACTTATGACGTATGCCGACGAGACTTAAGCACGCAACGACGTTTGACCCAGTTACTATAACCCGGTGGGTAGCGCGCGAAGGGCCGACAAAAGTTCATAGTTAAATGCCACGACTCGTGTACCTGTATAATAGGTACACCGCAACGTTAAAAATGAGATCGACGCGGCCATTAAAACGGGGCTCGTCTGCGGATTTCGTTTTTCAGCGAATCAAATCGATTCCGCGCGTACACGGAAACCGAACGGAGAAGAAACGCGTGCGATTTAAATCGCTACGTATTACATTACTAATTTATTAAAGCGAACAATTTACAATTTTTATCGCATTACACGCACACACAAATCTCAAACGACTATTTGTAGTCTGTTGTATTGGAAAATATGCGCGCCTTTTCCTTGCACCTATTAAAAACTGATTTAAATGTACCATAGATGCGATGAAATGTTTTCTGTATTTTGTTTAAACCAGTTCTACGATATTTGTTTACGCAAATAACCGTTTTCGTGTACTCCAACGAATTGAGATTTTTATCGCACGCTTTAAATTCGTTGCAAAAGCTTTACTCTTTGAATCACACAAAGCGCTTCCGTAATACACACGAGTTTAAGCTCTGATTTATTTAGTTGTACAAAAGAATGCTTGTGGGTATAAATGATTTCGTTGCGGACCGCGAGAAAACAAAAAGCATTAGACAAAACGTAGAGCGTGTTCCCCTGTGCTTGTTTATACATGAAATGCGATGGCAAAATAAGTTTCGAGAGACGAGAAAACCCTCCAGTCAACCTGCTTTCGCGTAGAGATTGATGATCGGATTATAGGCCTATAGTGTGCGTGCTGGTATCGCATTCATGCGAGTTATACTATATATATTATTATTATTATCTTCGTTTCTCTTTTCTTTATTTTTCTTCTCTCATCCCTCATCCTTGTATTGCAACGAACCGACTCTTATCCACAGGCGCACACCCGCAGGGTCGTTTCGCCTAAGCACAACATTCCGTATACGTCCGTTTTAGCACGCGCGCCCTTTAATCTTGCACGTTTGCGAGAATTGAACTCGCGACGCGCACAGACGTTTACCTGTAAGTATTATACATTTCGTTCGTTTGCCTACCACAGATGGTATTATTGATTATTACCAGTCTTTCTCGTACAACGTATAAAAACTGGTCGGGCGGTGGTCGTTTGAGCGATGGTAATAATTTTGACCAAAAAAATAATAATCCATTTGGGCGAGTGAAATTATTTTTACCTGTGCGAGGTAAAAATCTGATGATAGATACGGATGATATTATTGCTAATAAAAAATAAAGAGTTTATACAAGAAACATGGAATAAATATAAAAGAAGAGATATTAACCAATTAGAATACATAAAATGTTAGGTTTAAAATATCAGACCAATAGATTGCTTTAAAAACTACTAATGATTATATTATTTAAAATTTTATTTTATTATTTTAATTTTTTGACTGTAGATTATTTCCTACTTATAAATAATAATATTATTAATATCTATATCAATATTTTTTTTTTAACAGAACTTATTATTAATTATTTATATTTTATATGATTTCTTTCAATTAATTGTTGAATGTATTTTATGAACATTTTCATACAAAGCCAATAGATTACTTTAAAATATACTAATTATATTATATGTAATTATATTTATAATTTTTTGACTGTAGATCACTAACTACTTATATAGTTATATAATATATATAATAATATTATCAATATTCATATCAATATTTTATTTTTAAATATAACTTATTGTTAATTATTTATATTTTTATAACATTCAAACGGTATTTTTAGTTAAATAATCCTAGCCCAAACGGTATAAATCTATTCGCCCAAACGGTTTATATTTATTCGCCCAAACAAACTATATTTTGGGTCGATTCGCCCAAACGGTGTACGCCCAGCTGGTCGACCTCCTCGATCGCAGCGAAATAATATAATATTTTCGTTTAAATTTCGAAAGTCTATTTTACAATATTATAAATATTATAGTGGCATATAATGAAACTTGCCTCCGGACGAATTCGTCGACTATTTACTCCGATGACTTTTCAACGTCAAAATCACGTTCGTTCGTACAATAATTATTATACTACATGTCATGTATTATGATGCTGAATATGAATAAGACACAAACACACATATACGTTTTGAATAACTTGAACATTTCATTTGACTCGAATAATAAATACCGTCTGAAACTTTACGAGGAGCGTATGCGACGTATTCGTTGAACATACTGATATCGACGCATAACGTAGAAAACTTGGATTAACGTAATTATTGAGACGTACTAATTTTTGCACTTCCAACTAATAGTTATTGACAAATTTTATTCCGTTTTGAGATTAAGTCTATTTAAAGTCCGTATATCATGTAAAAGATTGAAAATGTATTATCAACACGGTGCGGTCTATAGACTGAACCATACGAGCGAAAAATAATTACATGGACTAAATCAAATTACGAACTAAGACGATGTGACGGTTTAGGTAGATTCATTTGCGCTTAATTAGATTGCCGTTATGTACCTGAACGTTTTCATCGGTTATGTAAACTTGACCGGTGTACGAGTACTCGACTAGTAGTTGCAAAGCACCCAAGTCCACGTCGTGCAGTTCGACTTCGGATTGTAGTTTCTCGGCCATGTCGTCTAGGAACAGTATAACGATATGACGATGTAAAAGATGTGAGTAACAAATCAAATGGTTTCCAACTCACCGTTGAACATGGCGTAAAAGTAAGGACTGGAAGAGGCCAGCACCAACCGGTGGGCTTTCGTTACGCTGTTGCCGACTCGAAGTGAAACGTCGCAGAGCTGAAACGTGACACATTAAACGAAAGGAGATGGAAAAAATGATATCACGTACGAGTTCGGCTATATTTTATTATAATGCGGTTGCAAACCGGATCAGCTTACTTGGATGTTGACTCGCATCTTGTTGATAACGGAAAATGACGACATCGGATGATCGGGATCATGGTGCAGATAACAAGACATAGGTTCTGGTGACTCGCAAGTCGGCGGCTCTTCGACGGCAGTTTCTTCGATTTCTGAGGAAACAAAACGTAGCGTTAATAGAAAGAGAGAAAAAAAAACGAAACACGGGGCGTTTACGAATCCTGCAGGGACGACGAGGAGGAATAAGAATAAAAGCAATACTTGTCATTGGCGGCGCCAGGGACGGGCCAGGTAGGGCCATGGCCCTACCACTGACCTGACCTTAGACATAATAATATAGTCATTTTTCATAAGCAGAAAATATTAAATAATGGTATTTATTTTTGTTGAAATCTCATTTTTGGTGGCCCTACCTTAAAATTGTTGGCCTCCCATTGGCCCTACCTAGCAAAAATCCTGGCGCCGCCACTGCTTATTGTCCCGTTAAAAGGCCGACCGTAAAACAAAGAAATAACGTAGCCCCGGAGAAAATGAGGTTTTCGTAAACGTGTCGTATATCTTTTTCGTTTAACGACACGTATAATCTACGTCCCGCCTCGTATACACGTAATAGCGGTACGCGCCAGACAAGGCGCCACATCGTCGGTCGTCGCCGGCGTTCAGAGGATTCTGTCGATACGAATTCTCGGCGCGTAGGAACTTTTCCGCCAGACAAACGCTTTTCAAATTTATTATACGCATTTCGTCCGTACAGTTTTAAGTAATACCAATATAATACCCGTGGTCTCCGATCGGCGTCAGCCCGTAATAAAATTTCTGTCGCGCGATGCTTGCCATAATCGTTTCGGAAGCAATATTATTTTTCAAGAGATCTTTTTTACGCGAAACTTACTCAACTCTATCGCATTGGCGTTTATATCCGTTAAGTGTTTATTTTTTTCTGTACGAACGGTACCCGCCGCACACGCCTTTTAATCCGGATAAACATCTATTCCTCGTGTCATTGTACCGTACATGGTTTGCTTAGAATAAACGTTTTTTTCGAAAACTGCGAGTCGAACGGAGGCGCGTAAATATAAATATGTTAAATTCGTCGTGTTTGATTTAATTATTTTTTTTTTAAGTCGGATTATTATATTGCACCTATTTCCCCTTTTGACGATGATTTGGTAATGTATTCATTAAAAAAACAAAATTTTAATAGAATTCAACGAACAACAATATACACTTTTTGAACGCAACATAAGCGTGTAATTTGCAATGTAAATATTTTTTTATAAAGTACGAGAATTTCGACGGGGGGACACGGTTGAAAAATCACTGATATTATAATCATCACTGAAATTTAAATAGTTTAAAACTGACACCGATAGGCCATATACGTTAAGTACAGGTACTCAATTATAATTAGCGAAACACGGTCTTGAAATTCATAAAATAACTCGCGAATTTACAGCATATTATTGAACATTTAAAGAGTAGTATTGCGTTTTTTTTTTCCAAAAAGTTTATTTTTTTGAAATATTTCGGATTTGAATTAAACCGTATCTATTATGGATTAAAAATTATTGAATCGAGCCATACCTATTTGATGATCGTTTCAAATGTATAATAATTAATTTGTATTTTTTTAGTAACCAGAAAATTATTCGTCTCAAATTCCGATTTAATTGCTATTAATCTAAAAATACAATATAAAAAAATAATCTTATTAAAACAAAACAAACATAATTTTTATTTCTACAGTAAATCTAAGGCACTTCATTTGTAATTCGTGTATATTTTATGGTTTTTAAGAAAAAATATTCAACGGCTTAGTGATTATTTTCATAAATGAAAATAATGTGTACCGTATAAAGTTTCCAATATAATTTGACGAAAATCATTTAACTCGTTCAAAATGGAATACATTATGAATCATGATTACATTTTTTAATTTTCTATGGAGAAAGAAAATGTAATTCGGCCAAAAGTGTATTATTATTTTTTTTTTTTCAAAAAATAGAACCGTAAAGGAAAATTATGTGTTATAATGTGTTATATTTTTCGGCAAATGCGGTCCCATCTGTATTATAAAATTGTTATATTACGCCGGTTATAATGTTCGTATTTTATATGAATAATCGATTACGATAGGAACAATAATGGGAAAAATGTTTGAATTTTAACCACCGCAAGGGGTTTCAATACGTAATTATACTTCGCGCGCGCCCAACTTGCAGTGCTTGACGGGGATATTTGGGTACGATCAGAAGTCCGTTTGCTGAGAATAGTTTTGACAACTCGACGGTCTCGGTCACAAATTTTCGCGAGTTCAGCATTTTACACCTAAACAAACGTTTGCAATAACGAAATCGTGTACGCGTGGTGATGCGTGCGTACTCGGTCGGTAAACTCTGCGCGTTCAACGTACGTCTGAACGAGTGACCGGACGAACGACATAACGAATGAAATATAAAATTGTACTGCAACAACGGTTGACGATCGATTGGTGTGCAGCGGCTGTGGACGGGTTTCCTAACGATTACGCGCAGCAGTCGCGTGTCTCGGGTCAATTGGCGATCCGGCCGGTTTAATCGCGAGATGCGCACGCCACGACATCGTACCGAGCGCGCACGGTCTTGGTGGCACGTCAAACTCAATAAACGGACGAGCTCTAATGGATACTGTTTTGCCGTCGATTCCCGTATCAGAACAACCTATTCGTTTGGTTGTTACTCGTATAACGTTAACTTGGAGGGACACTTGGCCGGTTACCTCCCAAACGTTAGCCTCCCCCCAAGATCGGGTGTGAATCGAGACGCAGGCGATGCAGCGCACCGCAGTTTTTTGCCATCTACTGATTTAAACGGACCAGCGTAAATTAAGTTGTAAGTCAGGGCAGCGCAGTACTGCACCTACGTCAACCTGCGTCGCACAGTGTATGCGACACAGTTTCCTACGAATGTGTGACGCAGTTTTTCGACTTTATTCCGATTTGACTTCCGGTTTTTCTTCGGGATCAACAAGTTTCCGGACATTGCGCCCTTCAGAAAAAATAATACCCTTTAAAACATGGAGAACTTCATGAAATCGATATCTATTTAAGTGGAAGTAGTTCGTAAATTGTTTTTCAGATAATTCCGTTGTCAAAGCAAATTCACCGTAGCTCATTCTTTTTTTCATAAATTCACTATTCCGCGACTTTTTTCGCTTGATTAAAGAATATAAAATAAGTTTAACCGATCCCTCATCAGAATCGGATCCCGAACTTAAATCTATTAATTCAGTAGCCATCACGTCGATGTCAAAATTTGGTGTTCGACTACACGAAACTGCGTTGTAATAACTGCCGTTAGTATTCGCTCTCACGGGTCACGCACTTGGGTCCTACGCTGACGCTGCGTCGCCTTGCGTGTCATTTCTTGCCCGGCCTTGTTCGGTCACCGACTCGATGTACTGACGCGGTAACAGTGCGTAGGCAGTAGACGCACATAAATTGGTGTGCATTACGTTTTCGCGATCGGCGTGATGCGATCGTAATGATTTCGAGCAAGAAAAATATCTATAACACCGGTATACATGTTATAAATAACACATTGAGTATGTATAACAAGACGTTTCCATGAAGGATAATGCGCACCTAACGTTTTATAAAGATTTTCTCTGCGGGCGGAACTCTTTTCGCCCAAAAATGACCTTCCTCTTTTTGCCCACGTCCTCTTTTCGGCCAAAAATAATTGTATTCTTTTCGCCCATAGTTTCACGTTTTACATTTTGGAAACCACTTTTTCAAAATTAATAATTTTTAAAAAATCATATTTGATATTCGATAAAATCACGTTTTTGATTGTTATTAATATAGTCAGTCGAGAAAAGTATATAAAGGTGCCGACTCTTCTATCGAAATATGTAGTTTAAAACACTTTAATAAACGTTATAATTACTTAAAAGTCATAATTAATATGAATATTTGTATTATTTTACAACAACAAAACAAACTATTTATTTAAGTAGTAACCTGATCATATTACTTAGTAGTTATTTTACATCGATAACACTATTTTAAATACTTATATTTAACACTTATTAAATTATTATTAATTATTATTAATAATTATATATTTTTATATTTTTTTATTTGATTATTATATAATTTTTTTAAAATTATTAATTTTGAGACAGTGGTTTCCAAAATGTAAAACGTGAAACCATTGACGAAAAGAATACAATTATTTTTGGGCGAAAAGAGGAAACTATTTTTTCATTTTTGGTCGAAAAGAGGACGTGGGCAAAAAGAGGAAGTTCATTTTTGGGCGAAAGGAGTACCGCCCTTCTCTGCCACATTCATGTGAACTTCACAGGAATGTTTTGATCAATTATTATCGATAGAAATCGCGAACGAATCGCGCTGTCGTGAAAATTGCTTAGTTTCTCCGTTATTGTTTTCGATAATTTTTTACCAATAACTTGCAAACAACGGCAAATACCCGCGACGGCGATGGGTAAATTATAAATATAATACCGGTAAGTATCTATAGGATTTTTTTTTTCCAAAACTGTAAGCTACCGTTTTGCTCTAAATTTGATGCGTTAAGAACAATATACCATGCGACGAAGTGTACGTGTAAAAGTGTACACGAGTGTAAATAACTCGATTTTAATGAAAAATTATGACTTTACAGCCGCCGCGATTATTCTCGCGTGCATACAAGTATATTATTACGACGACGACCGCGTATATTTGGCGCATTAATCATAATAATTGATGGTATTATTAGTATTACTATTGCACTGCAGTTATTATCACGCATAGCAGTATTTTGTTTAATGAAATGAAATTATAATAAAACCCATTAAGGTGTTATTAGTATATTAGCGCATTCTGAATACGAAGAGGCAAAAACTACTACAGTCGTCAGGTTATGGGAATTGGTAATTATGAAATACAATTATTATTGACCGTCGCGAACACGTAGCGTGTGCGTACGCCGTCGATTCATTTCTACATCGCAATTACTGACAGTAATAATACGTAAGTAAAACACTGTACAATCGACCCGGGTAGAACATATAATTTTTTACGCTGCACGTTCGGCATATTACGATATGAATTTCGTACGCATCATCGTTTAGGAGGAGGTATCTACCGATTTAACGTCATAAAATAGTCGAGAAAAGTAATTTTTTCAGATCAGCCGCCGGCGTATTATTTAAACAAAATATAATACATAGAATCCGTAAAATATATAGTTGATGGGCATTCCGAAGTACGTTTAAACGGGATCTCTTCGCGCAACGAATTCTTGCTGCTCACACGTATAGGTAATATACGTGTGTGTTTGATACAATTTTTTTTTTTTTTTTAATCTAATAACGCGTGTATAAGACAAAATCCCGTTCGTGCGTGCACGGTGGTCGCATTTATGGTCATTTCTGCTTCTCGCGCGATCGTACATTGGGTTATTAACGTAGAAGTTATATCACGACCGTTGTACATTATATACAACAGTAAGTTATACCATTCGCTGACTGTGGGCAACAACATACTTACCAAGTATTATTACAGCACTGTTGCGCAAAGCGAGATAGGTCGCGTATAATATTCGACGTTCGATCACGTGCAGGTGCAATAAGAAATGAGAACGCGGTGGCAAACAAAAAAATGCTTTACGAACAATTATAATGTACAAAATAAGAGCTATCTCGCCGTAAAGTTTAATAATGAACGAAAACGAACCGATGAACTGTTTAATACGTCCGTGTCCTTTTGGTCGACACAGAGGATGAAATTCATTTTCGATGATATACGTACGAAGGTCGTAGACTTACGATACGTTTGTTAATTCTAATGTCTCCGGCCGCAATGTCTACACAATATACGAGTACATTCGCACACTGCAGATCCTCATTTCTAATTATATATGCCATCGTTTTCGATGCGATAATATTGTTGCGAATCAAAGTATTCGCTCGGAATAATGATCACACTGTAATGGTTTACGATTCACGATTTCTGAACAAAAATTCTCGAGAGCTCGACGAAATAGACTTGTTACACGAATGTAATGGGAAAGGTGTTCTGTATCTATTTGAATTAACCGCGTGAAATTTTTAGGAGACATGTAGTTTTCAAAATATATTTCTTTTCGGCTTAAATTAATTTTATTTTTAAATAAAACAAATAAAATGTAAATTATTTTAAAACGTAAATATTCGTTACTCGTGTGATTATTAGAAATAAATATTTGATAATAGCTGTAACGATGGTTGTCACCATTATAGTCGATGATTATGACCTACTCGTGAACGTCATCATAAACGATTTCTATCGCGTATTTCGACCTATGCATGCTACGCAAATGCGGCTCACGCATACCGTGGTTTTTTCTCTACTACTTACGTAATTAGTGTTTTCCAAATTTTTCATGGCGTTAGCGCCAATTTAAAACATGCGCAGTTTAAAACCAACGGTCTAGTTAACATCGGGAGACTGTCAACCTCATCAGGAATATTACCGCAAATCTTGCCGAAAATCGACACGGAGGCGACAAGTACCTATGTTGATATTTATACTGTTGTTATATAAACGTCATAATGATCGTTGTATTAAATTCAAAGCTGCACGTGATGACAGTGGACGACGCTAGTTGGTATAGCGACGGTAGCTGTAAGTTGTACTGCGGCCTTCTGCGGGACGAGATATAAATCGCTTTGGTCGGACGCGTCAAGACTGTCGACTAGATTTAATATTACCATATCAATACGTATTCGTGTGTACTTGTACGATTGGAATCGGCGTTTCTGAAACCTTCGGGCGGAAACTTCGGGCACACGAGCAATGTGTGATATAGGCGCACGACCAGCCAAAAAAATATCAATATTATTATATTACCGCACGGCGTGACCATCGTGACATTCATCGATATGGCTTGGATCCAAAACGTAATCTTATCGTTCGTGTTGATTAAGCAAATTCAATGTATTATACTCGAAAACAAAAACGTTCGGCAAAATTAGATTTCAAACACACAGTGCATTGTATACGACATGCATTTGCGACGTGGTATAATGTATAATGTGTACATGAAAATAGTGAATGTGATTCGTGCGATGTTCCAATAAAGTTTTCGTAGCGCCGAATAATATATATGCTTATCGTTTCCATTGTACGCGACGAAAATAGACATCGAATACAGTACACATCATACAACAACATGCACGCGAAACCTTTAAAACTCTCAAAAGTAAGATATCAACATTTGATATATAAATTGAACATATTTAATATGTATTGGTAATCGAATAGTCAATTTTTTCCGACGCCTGCGTGTATAACGTTTGGAAATGTATATAACCCGCGACTCGATTGTCTACAGTTATACTGCTAGGATTAAACCGACTGGTAATATTATAATGATGTTATGTTTCGAATATTTGAATCAACGTACCTAAGACGTATATTATGTCACCTTAAATATTTTAATATTAATAATAAAATTCTAAGAAGAATCACATTAGTGATTTACAAAATAAGACTTATGTAAAAAAAATATGAATATCATGACGGTTTTCATATTCGAATTTATTTGTTTAAATTGATATAATTTGTGAAATAATAGTAAATTACATAGCTATATCAGTACGCTTAGACACTTTTTTTTTTTTTTTTTTTAGATAAACAATACATGAACCATACTAACTATACAAATAAAATTAAAATTAATTTAATACATTTTAGCATTATCTGCGAAGTGCAGTGTTTTTTATCACGTTGATATTACGAATGATTTAGTGAACAATAAATAAATGGTAATACGAAAAATAATGTTAAAAGTATTTATTAAATAAAATAAAATACTAAATTGCTTTTCAAATAAACGTATTTATAATCAATGATTATAGGTTTATGTATTGCATTCGACAATGTATTTTTTAATAGTTAATGTTATACTATTATTAAATGTGGTTTCCGTTCATCGTTCATATCTAAATTATGTATGAAGAGTTCTAAAGAAAAAATCCCAAGAAAAAAAATTGTATAGTGCTATAACTGAATTTAAGCATGGAAAGTAAAGTTGATAAGTACAAGTATATATTTTACTTAACGGTACACCAAAGTTGCGTTCCGAGGAAAAAAGTTTAAAATATTAAGAGTATTAGATTGTATAGAAATATAGTTTGATAGACAATAAACAAATAAGTACTAACAATACATGCAATTATTTGGTAAAATTTGACCGATATCAACTGCTATTGCGCATACATTAATAATAGTTGTCGATAAACCGTCGTATTAAAGACAATTATAATATATCTCGAAGCTTGCTGAATATTTTAATAGATATTGGTAATTTAATTTTTGCCTCAGCAAAATTATTTGGTCCACCAATAGTTTTGCTAAATTAAATTACTCGAAATTATCGAGTGATACTCTATGAACAAAAAGGATGACATACGTGTAGATTCAAAAACAATAGCTATTTATAATAACCTAACCTAACCGCTCGGAGAGCAGTTGAGATGTACAAGCTGCGCGACCCGAGAACCTGAAGCTTGATAAAATGTGTGTTATTTAAAAGGCGGACGCGACTCATTTTCTGTGGTGTATAATACATGGATTTAAAATCAATGAGTGTTATTATGTTTACACAGGTTCGATTTGTACTTAGTGACTGTATTTTATGAATACAAAGTACTATCAGTTGATAAGGTGTAAATAGTATTCCTTTTTTTGTCGCTCAAATCGTGCATTTAATTCCAGTGTGAATATTCTCCGAGTATTAGGATGATATGATATGATATGATGTTGTTTTCATCGAAAACAGTAGAACAGGATTACTTCTTTAAGTATCTTTGTGTTTTGTCATTGTTGCCATTGTTTTGTAATGTTTATTGTTCAGGACAAAGAATAACAAATTTACCATATTGTATCGTTCATATTTATTTTAAAAATCGTCATAAATTGCGCACGTGCACAACGAAGTTATGCAATATTTTTTTTTCGTGATGCGATGAATTCTACGAAATACTACGTATTTACACTCTCAGATTTGCGTATTATTATTAGATATATATTTTTTTGTAACGGCTATATTTAAATTGAAATCGCTCTTTAATTCTCGATAATTATAATGTATTTAATTGGAAATAATTTAAAACGTAAAATATATAATTGTTTTATTTTACGCGGAACATTTGTAATATCTTAGAAATTAATGACGACAATTAAGTATCAAATGTAAAAATAGGAAGCGAAAATAGATGAACACTAAAGATTTAAGAAATGTTGTTGTCGCGTTTTCGGAAGCTATCACAATAAATAATGTTATTTTAATATAGATGAGAAGAAACTGTGTGCGTGAAATATGTTTATTTAGTTGAAGCGAAATTAAAACACGAATAAAACATAATAAATATGAATAGAAATATGCATCGTAATTATATGTCACGATTTAAATTTGAAAATATGTACATTTGAATTATCAATGATTATTTTACTAAGAATAATAAAATTAAAACTAGTGGAATTATACACGAACTTATTCGACTGCAATGTTTATGGCACATTGATTATATGTTTATCTATTATCATATTATAATACATGTACAAACATTATATAACTAATATTTGCAGGAGGAGTGAGGTATCAAGTCACAAGCATTTACGCTTACGCAACAATATATTATTTGTATTAAAATATTCTCAACGCAAACATATATATTTTACATATCGTTTAAATGTAATAGTTGATCGAACAAAATTAATTTACGTGCTTTTGGTTGGCACGACGAATTAATGGGTTTCAGTGGTCGTCGCACATTTAGCGGAAACACTGAGAAACTACAAAAAAGTTTCGGCAATTTGATAAGATGTTTTTTTATTTAGCATTTGTGTTTACGTGTTCACCCGGAGTTTTAGTGCGTTTTGTTAAAGCAAAAGGTACATTTTATAGTACTAGTTTACCGAGCAAAGAAACTTAGGATACAAATAAACGATTTATTTATTTAATGCTTCTCTACACGAATCGTCTAAGAAAACATAAATAAAAAAAATATGTCTTGCACGTGCACACCGCTCTCTGAGTCTTCTTGATTGCGACAGCAAAATTAGTTGTAAATCTGAAGCACCAAAAAAGACCAAGAGAAGGGCGAATTTGGTCCTTTGTCAACATTTGAGGAGTATTTAAGTTTTCTCAAAATTAGTAGACAACCCCGCAGTTTTTTTTTTAATCTACAATTATTGAACAAGTACAATTATTAATACTATACAGGTAAAACACTTAGATATGAAACAATTATAATTTATTATACATATAAGTTATGATTAATAATAAATAAAAACTTACTGTTTTATGTGTAATAATTGAATAAACTCTAGAAAAGAAAAACTATAAGTATTATAAGATTTTTAAGTACTAAACTTAATTTTGATAATATTATTATAACTATAAATTATAAATGATCATATTAAATGATTTGTTCACAACATTTGTTTTGTTGAAATATAATATATAATGACTTTTCAGGATAATTTATAGTGGTTAAAAAAGGTTTTTTGATATAGATAGGTAAAGCTTTTCTGACTTAAAAAGTTGGTTTTTATCTATCATAAAATTAATGTAATAAATAAAATAGAAATATCTTACTTTTTTATATGCACTAAAATATTAGTACTAAAACTTATAACACAAACCTCACGAAAAAAATAATAATAAAACAATGATAAATTACTGTCGAATATAAGATCACATGTAAACACGGCTTTCTGATATTCTACTGCATTAGTTATATTTGTTTCTTTTTTAACCACAGGTTACATAACCGAAGAGTTCAGTAAATAGAATAAAAACTTATTAATTTTTTTCATCAAGTCAAACAAAAGCGTTTTCAAAAGAAAATTATACGATTGCTCGTGAAAGAAAATAGGCATGTTTTAATAATTATTATTTAAGTACGTCTAACAGAGGTTTCGATGTATTTAGGTATAAGTAACAAATAAAAATACATTTTTGTGGTCGGGCTTGTACACAGATCGTACTGTTAAAAGAGAGAAATCATGGTGCGAACACGATTTCAATTTGCATTTAATAACACGATATTATATGTATAATAAAAACAATATTTTAGTTCCGCACTCTATAGTTATTATTGCTATCATTATTACTCCATAGACATAACCGAAGTTACATCGTTGTACGAATGCCCTCTCTGTATCTGAATATAATATAATAATAATATTATCGTTGCGTTTAATTATTGATTACAATTGTGCGAGCTTGTGATTCGATTGCAAGTCGCTTTTGCGTCATGAAAAAATCCTTTTTCGTTTACGACCTTCAATAATCCGCTTTACCTTATCGCGCCATCCTGTGACACCAGTTGCCATCTCACAGTGTACTATCGTCATCATCACCGTGAGTCGGATGTTTCCGGGATTTTGACGCCCGATAAAATCGAATATATTATTTTTGTTTATACTATCGTGACGACTCCCTTTACGTACGATTGAAATTAATTCACCGATTTGGCATTACAATAAATTAACGTTGATGGTAATTACGAGTTGTACGGACAATGTATACATTGTTACGAACAACTTCGTAACTATAGTGAGCACGTCGTGTGAGCATCTTTCGAGTGGTCCAAGGATGGGTTTGTCGTTTAGATATTAGTAGTATTAGTATTTATTTGGGTTTCCGCACAAAAGCACACAGAAGTTGTAGAAATTACTTTCATACCGTATGTGAAATTATGGTTTTATTGTTTTCGAAATACGTTTAGAAACCGGGAATTCGGTATGGAGACGGGCTCTTCTCACTCGTTTATATTCCTCATAATCGTAAGTCGTGTTCACGGTTTAATTACACCTCTCGGATGGGTTGCAAATCATAAGGACGTTTGCAAAAATTAACTCGACACAATGTTTTTTTTTTTTTTAAGCACTACGGAAATAAATATCATTAACCCTCGACGATGAATTGTAAACGATTGCACTCTACATCGTATTGCATACGGTGCACGTGTACACAGTTAATTTCGAAAACCGTGTTATTTTTCCCCATACGATTGTTCTGCCAAGGTCTTATACGCGTCGTGCGTGTAAACGCGTACGGGCGTGTAAGTTGTGTTCCAAAAGTTTGTGTGCCGCGTCACATTGTTATTCAGTTGAAACTATCGATTTTTTTTTT